>NC_056727.1:167502800-167732800 GCF_019279795.1 Protopterus annectens
GAATCTGTGGGAATTTCTGTTCTGGCAATGTTTGGTTACCAGTATATGGTTGGGTAATACAAGTCAGGCAGGATCAGAGTGACAGGTGGGCTCCAGATAGGTTTGTTGAGTTTAAGATATGTGTTTGGGGGGGGGTGCTGGGTCAGATATGTTGGCCTGTAGCTGCCAATTGTTTGCATAGTGGTCATGTCAAGAGTTGACCTCACCTGGGGATCTTCTGTGTCTTATACTGTTTGACCAGACTGGAGGTGTGTGTCTGTCTCACATATATGTATACCCCCACATCATTTTACTTGTCTGCCCACATTTTTGAGTCATGTTGTTGTATGGGATGAGTGATCAGGGAAGGTTTCTGTTGTTCCCCATGGCTGTGACCCAGGTTTCTGTGGGTGAAGACAGGTCACCATATCCCAGGGTTAGGACTCCCTGCAGTATGTGCATTCCCCTGTTTAGACTCCTAGCCATACCCTCGACTGTAGAGGGTTTCACAGAATGTGCAGATTCATGACTCATATATCTGGTAAGTTACCCATACAGGTGTGATATTCAAGCTAGTGCTTTGCAACTCAGTCAGGGTTGAGGTCAGATATTAATGATAGTAAATTTGCAGTTTCCGACTTCATACCCTTCAGACATTCCATGGTAATACAACACTTTTCCACTTGATCAACTTTATTACATTATTAAAGCTGAGTTTCACATGTGCCCTTCTATTTGGACCTTCATCACCCCATTATGTGTGGTTTTATCCAGATATCTGGGTCTCTCTGAGTTTGGTAGGTGTGCTCCTAGCATTTTAGTAGCATGGCTTTCTCTGCATTTTGTTAACTATGTTATATTGGTGTTATGGACTCCATGGCACTCCCTAAAAGGGCACTGTGTGTGAGCCATGGGCCTTTGCCAGAGGTCTGTAGGCCAGGAGTGGCAGATGTAGGCCATCTCTAGCAAGGCAGTGCATTATGATGAGCATATATTCCCAGGCTACAAGGCAGGGGACACCCCTGGGATGGCACCAGTAAGTGGACTGAGCATTACTGACACTTGTTTCAGTTTGTATTCAGCCATCATTCTGGGTGATAGTTGGATGCTGCTTACAGCTAGGAACATGTTACTGCATTTCTATGGGACTGTGTGTGTGTGGGGGGGTACACCTGCCCACAATATACATTTGCACAGACTGTTCTGCTATTTGCTTAACATTTTGGTCCCATTTAGCATAGTTGTGTCCCTATCTTTGAGAATATGGGATAACGGTATAGACCAGAGGTCAGATTGTTGATACACGTTTAGTTTGGGGAGGCTTCTTAACTTTCAGAGCCATACTGCCACTGGCAGACCTGCTGCAATATCACTGTGTAAAAGTCTGTAGTCAGACATTTCATGGCTTTTGGCATTTGAGGCCCTTTGACAGACATTTATGTCTGGCTTTCAACAGCTGACCAGCTGGGTGAGGCTGGGGGTGAGTATGGGTCCCCCACTTTGACATCCATGCATGTGACCTTTTACCCCCAGTTATTTGGCTCACTACATATACTGCTGTGGACATTTTGTTAACTACAGTGGTACTGCATAGTGTGGGGAAGCCAGTAATGTGCATACAATCCCTGCTGTCCCATATAGCTGTCAGTTGTCTGCTGCTATCCCATGCAGCCAACCCATTCCCTTGCATGCTAGCATCAATACCATAGATATTCTATCAGAACATTGTACACCATTCCTTTATTGTAATGAAACTGACATACCTTGTGCCTGAGGCAGTTGTGAAGACAGTGCTTGAGGGCTAACTATGTCAGATGCATGCAGTACACTGCCTATACATGGTAAGGTATAGGTAGTGTGATGTTTGGCATCCATTTTAGTGTTTTGTGAGACAGAGATATCAGTCCCTGGGTCCTTACAGTGTCAGTGTATGTGCTATGCATTGCCTCTTTGCCAAGGCCTGGGCATACTGGGCATGCCTCCTTATGCCTACAGAAGCAGGCTCAGGATGTTCCTCCTCTGAGTCCCTCTGTGCCTGTGGCAACCTTGGCAATGGTGGGGGGCTGTGTGGCCCTTCCCTGTTATGTTCCAGCTGCAGCTGTTTCCACAGGATCATGTTGTGTAGCATGGCACATACTATGAACATGTGTGCACATGTAGCTGGACCATACTGCAAGGCTCCACTGGATATGCCAAGGCAGCCGAACCATGACTTGACCATCCCAAACACATGGTCTATAATGATCCTTGTTTGTGCGTGTGCCTCATTATTGCATTCTTGTGTGGGTGTGTGTGCATTTCTAATGGGTGTCATCAGCCACAGTTACAGTGCAAAGCCAGCATCCCCCATCAGATGGCCGTATGGGGTGTCCCCACTGGCAAATGCCTGGTACAGCTGTGAGACATGCCAGATGTAGGAGTCATAGTAGCTTCCAGGGCTGCCAGCACACACATTCATAATAATGCCCTGGGCATTGCACATGACCTGGCAGTTGATGAAGTGGAACCCCTTGTGGTTTATGTAGACTCTACCCCACTCACCGGGTGGTGCTTTGATGTGGATATGTGTGCAGTCTAAGGCACCCAGTACCTCCGAGTAGTCTGCTACATGGCGGAAGAGATGCATATTGCTAGCCCTCTCCTCACAAGTTGTTGGGAATTGAATGTGTTCAGCAGAATGTGGTTGCATGGCATCCAGGAAATGGTGGAGTATCCTGGATGCGGACGCCTGTGAGCCCCCCATGATATCCCCAGTAGGCCTTTGGAAGGTACCTGTAGCTAGTATTCTTAAGGCTACACATACCTTGGTATCCACTGAGATGGATTCCCCTCTGTTGGCTCTGGGTGTGAGGCGAGGCCAGCACAGCTCAATGATTTGCTGAAGTAGGTCCCTGTCCACCCGGTAGTGCTGTACTATCTCCAGATCATGTAGCCCTTGGTAGGTTACCCTGGGCCTGAACACTCTTCTCTAACTTCTCATAAGTCTGGGGCAGTTGTCAGCATTATCCTATTCACCACCCTCAGCCTCCAGCACGTATTGATGGAGTAAAGCAGCAGCAGCCTCTAACATTTTTAGTTAGTTTTGCAAGTTAAAAATCCCCCATCTGTGTACACCGGTGGTGTAGTGTTTGTGGGAAAAATCAGACTGAAAGGTGTTTGCATAGTTTATATTGGTGTACTAGAGCTGCTCGCTGTGTAATTGGCTGACTATAATACATTTCACCTGCCATCTATATTACTTGCATTTAACTGTCTGTATTCTGCTAGTTCCCTTTTCTTTTTTCTTGTTCCACTTGCCAGTTCCTCTTTTTTTTTTTTTTTCATTAAGTCCCGATGCATGCCACGCACAACCGTTTAGGCAAGATAAACATGGCTATACAGCCTCAGACACACCCCCTTGCTTACATGTACAAAGTGCTGGCATTTCATGTTGTTTTTTTTAAGACCCCGGTGCACACCACGCACACCCATTTAGGCAATGTAAACAAAGGTATACAGCCTCAGACACACCCCTTGCTTAGCTGTGCTTAGCTAAGTGCAAACACAGACTGTGGAGCTCCAATGTGCTTACAACAAGCATGGCACACCCCCTTTTCATGTTAGTTGTTCCTCCTGCCTACACAATCGTCTTAGAGCACCTACACAGGTAGGTGTAGGTTTTGGACTTAGAATATTTTGTGATTCAGTAAATTTACCCTCATTTGCATACCCCACCATCTTAGTCCATAGTTACTGCACTAAAACTGACCCTTTCATCTTGACAACAACTGTTCCCTGGTATTGGTTTCATTCTGCATGCCAAACACTATAGTGGCAAAAATGCAGATTTCCCTTAAAATTGGGTTTCCTCATTTTTTTTTTTTTTTTCGGCATGAGCCTGTTTGTGTGCCACTGCCCTATGCTTAAACAATCGAGATCGGCCAAAAAAAAGTTTTGATTTTTATAAAAATGAAACAGTTTTTCATGCCAATGGCCTTATATTTGGCCATTGGCATGCCCAGTGAACATAATACATGCCTTTTTATGAGCTGTCATGCCTTCATTTTGTTATTTCTAGAAATGTACATGGTTATTAACTGAATACATTTCTGCACTGACACTGTTCCTGCACGGAGACCTGGCAGCTTACTGATCACTAATTCACCTCATCTGCATGCTTTTCACCAGCAAATGAGGTAATTAGCGTGCTGCATGGTTTTCCGTGCAAGAACAGTGTAGGGAGGCTCGTGCATATTAATTCAGTAGTTTACTGAACCACTTAGCTGTCTTTTTCCATGTAGGATCAGCTACACTGTTCTTGCACGGAAAAATTACTTTATTGAATCCCGGGGCATATCTAAAGATGCATCTTCTTACACCTTTCTTGGTACCTGATTACTTTGACTAAAGCACAGAGAGACTGTACACAGTCGATAAAAACTAGAAGTATCTGAGAAAACTAGAATAGCAGAGAAGTTTTATGCCTTTCCTGATCATGTAATGCTAAGGAATAGTTACATAAGAGGAGACTCAAATTAAAGAATTATAAAATAAAATATAATTCAAGACTGTTTTGAAATGCTATCCTTCACACTCAGAATGTAAGGACAGCAGAGTTATTTCAAAGTTGTGCACGATCACAAATATTTCTAGAAAACTTATACACAAAGAACTATATACATATATAAATAACAATGGTCTAATATGTGACCAGCAACGCAGCTTTAGGAATTAATTTAGCAAAACAACAGCTATAATTGCTGCCACTGACATTTATACAAATATCATTAGAGGACTTATTTCAGCAGGAGGTTTCATTTATATGATGAGGGTCTTTGAGACAATGAACTGTTACCTTCTGCTTCAGAAACTCTACAAACTAAATTTTGAAAATAACACAATTTTGTAGTTCAAAAATGATCTAAAAGACAGAACCTTTCAAATTTATATCAATAACTCATTTTCAGATAATGAAGTATTCAGCAGCGGTGGCCTCAAGGCTCTTTATGGCTTAATCCTTGAAGGATCACCCCGGGGTTGGACTGCACAGGTGGTATGCATTTCCACCTTGACTGACACATGAAGGGGGCGTGGCCAGACCTACATTACTCAAGAAGATCTGTTATGCTAATGTGGCAATGATACCACAAATATATCAGAACTGAATGCCTGTTTACTAGGCACCCTTAAGCAAAATGTGAAAGAAACACTCTTTACAAGTACTATTTCTTGCAGAATTTACATTTAAGTATGCAATTACACAGTTACATAATTTAAAAGAAGTAATATTTTAGCACGTTCGGGCGGCCACGGTGGTGCAGCGGTTAGCGTTGTCGCCTCACAGCAAGAGGTTCTCCGGTTTGATCCTCAGCTGGGGTGCCTTCTGTGTGGAGTTTGCATGTCCTCCCTGTGGTCGCGTGGGTTTTCTCCGGGTGCTCCGGTTTCCTCCCACATCCCAAAGACATGCAGTAGGTGGATTGGACACTCTAAATTGGCCCTAGGTGTGAGTGTGTGTGTGCCTTCTATGGAAGGTTGGGCGCCGGGCTGGCAACTCGACACTGTAAAACTTCACTGCCAATCCTGTGTGCGGACAGATGATCCGCTGTGGCGACCCCTAACCGGGAAAAGCCGAAAGAAGAAGAAGAAGAATATTTTAGCACGTTCAACAGTAAAATAGATACATAACACACTGTAAAATACGTATGTAAATCCTACCATAAATTCATTCTAAAAAAAGTTATAATAAATAGTGAATAATTATATTAATATTATTTAATAATATAGTAGCATTATATAAGTATTTGAATACTGATTAAATACAAAAATCTTTACATACACATACATTATAAATTACATTTATTTTTAATATAATACAACTGCACATAGTACAAAGCTAATATAAACAAGTATAACTACTTTTAACTAATTCTTATATACAAACAATAGCATAATAAGTAACAGTAATATTACTTATTTATTGACATTTGATTATCGAGAAATTCTGATTAGGTAGAAGCCGATTTTTCACAGAAGCCCAGGGAAAAAGCTCCAAATTATTACAAAATGTTTTAAGAACAATAATTTTCCACTCTTCAAAAATAAAACAAAAACATCTGCAGTTTAAATAGTTATAACAAATTAGACATAATATAAAAACACTGGTTCAAAATTGATGCAAGGTATATGACAATGATTTCATAGTTAGAGAAATTTTAGAAAGTTTGTAGAGAAATTAAAAGAAAGTTAGTCTAATACAAACAGGAATTGCAATATGAAGTAAGGGAAAAAAGAAGTTATGCACTTGCCATAACATTCCATCAGTGTTGTCCTTTTCATTCTTCAGGTCTTGGGTTTGGATCCGAACCTCTGATCCAACTCAGCTGCTTCTACTACCTCATGGATCACTGAAAGCTCTTGAGCTCCTCCCTTTTCCATAATTCCCTAGTCCCCAACATATCTCAGACCTTGTTTGCTGCCCTTTATATCAATAGAGCATTGCAAAGAAATAAAAAAAAAACTCAAAGAAAGGAACAAAGTTACTTCAGCATTTTTGATCCTTCCAAATGAATAACTAGGAGGGGGTTAGTGGGAGGGCAGTTGAGGAAGAATGAAAATAGACAACACAGATGGAACATTATGGTGAGTACATGACTTTTTTATCTGATGTTGCCAATTTTCATTCTGTCCTCAACTCTTGGTACAGGAGGACTCTAAGGATGGATATTCCTGAGTACTGTTGAACCAAAAGCTGCTCTGCCCCTAAAGACCAGATCTAATTTGTAATAAGCAATAAAAGTATGAGGACTGGCCAAAGCTGCAGCTGCACAAATATCATCTAGAGAAGCTCTACACAAAAAAGCTTTAGAGGTAGCCAAAGTTCTTGGTGGTTTGGGTAAGAATATACCCAATTTATTATAAACAAAGGTAATACAATCAGACAATCATTCAGCTAATGTTACTTTAAAGACTGATTTGCCCAATTTGAATCCGAAAAGGATACAAACAATAGATCTGTTTTCTAAAATCTTTCATTCTATGTAAATAAAAACGTAATTGTCTGTGAACATCCAACAGGTGTAGCATATATTCTCCGTTATTTGAAAAATTTGGAAAGAAGACTGGTAAGTTGATAGATTGATTCATATTAGATTCTGATACCACCTTAGGAAGAAAGGAAGCATTGGTTCTTAAGGATATTCTGTCTCTATAAAAAATCATGTAAGGGGCTTAGAAGACAAGGCCCGTAATTCTGAAACTCTTATGGCAGAGATAATAGCTACTAAATATAGTTTTCCAAGTTAAATATTTTATTTCTGTCTTAGATGAAGGTTCAAATGGAGACAGGGATAGAGCTTGCAATACTGCATTTAAATCCCAAGGGGGGATAGGATCTTTTGTAGGAGGTCTAAGTAGAAGCGTTCATCTTAAAAAGGCTTTACAAAGTTTGGAAGATGCTAGAGATGAATTATCTATTGAGATGGCAGCTATTTGTACTTTAATGGTAGAACAGCTAGTCTCTTCCTTGAAGATTGATGCTAGAATTTCCAGAACCTTAGAGACTGGAGCAGAAAATGACCTGATTGATTCTGTTGTGCCCAAAATACAAATCTTTTCCATTTACTTTCGTAAAGTTTTCTGGTGGAAGTTTTGTGAGATGATAAACAATATGATGGACTATTGAGGAGAGCCTGGGCTGTCTAGTAATCAATGGAAGTGGAGAAACCATGCGGACAATTTTAGGCCCAGAATGTCTTGATGAATCGAATCTGTCAGGTGAGACTGAAGGTCTGGAGTTGGATTTAGGATCCAAGGGGATGAAGAAGATGAGGCCAAATAAAGGGAAACCAAATCTGACAAGACCAATAAGGGGCATTGAGGATTACTGTGCTCTTTAATCAAGATGCTTTCTGAAGAAATTTGGGGATGAGGAGTATTGGGAGATAGGTGTAAAGGAGACCGGTGGGTCAATCATGTTTCCCTCATGGGGGGATGAGGGCAAAAAACCTGCTGCACTTGTTGTTGACAGGGGATGCAAAAAGGTCGAAGTACGGTTGACCAGATCGATGAAAAATCTTTTCTGCCATTTTCATGTTGAGAGATCACTCATGTGGCATTAGAATAGACCTGCTTAATGTGTTGGCAATCACAGTGGACTTCCCCAGATTGCCCAGAATGTGCATTGCTATCAAAAATCTATTCGATGACATTGCCTATTGCCACACTCTGGAAGCTTCTTGACAAATGGGGTAAGATCTGGTTCCCCTTGTTTGCTGATGTACCAGATCACTGACATATTGTCTGTTTGAATCACAATAGGACTGGTGGGGAGAAAGTCTTGAAAAGCCTGAAATGCTAAAAGGATGGCTCTCATCTCCAGGACAATGATATACGTGCTGGCCTCTTCAGGAGGACCATGTGCCTTGGACTTTCCTTCTCAATAAGTGCCCCTCCACCCAATCTGGGAGGCATCCATGGTCACTATGGCCTTGGGTTAGGGAGGAACAATGGGATGACCTTCTTGCACTTGGCTTGATTGTATCCACCATAGGAGATATTTTTTGGAAGCTTCAGTGATCTTTACCTGACTGGACAGAGGGTGGTAAAGAATGAACCACTGAGTAGCTAAAGTCCATTAAAGTAATCTCATATGGTAAACAAAAGACAAAACTAAACAACAAACCGAGACCTCCACAGCAATATGGAATGGTATAAAATATTTATTTACAAAAATACAGACTCAGTATAAAATAAGAAGTCATAATAAAAATAAGCACTTTTATTTGAATACTTTCAAACTTCTTCAGATTAAAATTTAAATACCATCATATGACCTTTATTTATACAATTAAACCACATGCAAAAACAATGTAGCCAATGAACTTGTTGGTATAGTCAAAAGTTTTTTATTTTCAACTTGCAGTCTTATTTATGGTATAGTCCCTTTAAATGTTAATTAGTTTTAACATGTGTTTGTAAAGGGAGATGTATATATGGGTGTGGTGTTGTTTGCTCTGTTTGTCTGAAGAAGTTTGGCTATCAGTTGAATGAAAAGCTTTGTGGAAATAAATTGTTGCTTAACAAGTTTGACTTCAATTCTACTCTTGCCTGGAGTTCCTTTGGAGATTTCTTGGTGTGTGTTCCAGTGTGCCTTGTGGATTTAACTGAACTTGTAATAATGTAAGAAATCATTCTGTAGCATTTAAAGATATAGCAGCTCATATTATATTCAAAACTAATATTCATGTTGAACTATGATGACGTAAAATATCTATGTATTTTAAAAACTTGTTGCAAGTGCACAGTAAAACACTATCTATCCAAAGATTTTAACTTCAAAAGACTAGCAATAGAAATAATACCATTAAGTCCAAGAGGGGAAGTCGCATGCAAACAAACCTCCACCATAACTCATGGAGCTCTAGTAATATTTTCTATGGCCCCCTCTCAGATTCTTAGTTACCTGTTCTAAAACTGCAAATTTGAACTCATGTCCAGGAAATCGCTATACATACTTATACAAAACATTGGTTGTCTTCTTTTTACTTATCCCATACAGGTGTTCATAAATCCACTGACTTAATTTACATTCAGATTTGCCAATATAAAATCCAAGGGATTTAGTACAGGTAGCAATATAAACAATTCCTTGAGAATAACAATGAAACAACCTGAGATGGAAATGTTTTTGTTACCTACTAATAGCCCTGTCACAGAAGTCACATGTTGACAGTGAATGCATGCCCCACATTTTGCTATTCGACCTTCAATTTTGTTGACAGGCTGACACTCAAATATATTCTTCAAATTCAAACCTCTCATATATATAAAAGAAGGATGGGTGCCTAATCAATTTGCAATATTATGATCACCGACGATTAAACCCCAATTCTTTTCAGTAATATCTGAAATCATCATGTTGTCCAAGTTATAAGCTGAAATAAAAGAACAAGAAGCAATCTTACTCTGTACATCTTCCAATGGCTGTGTAGAATGGATAATGGGGTCTTCAATATTTTCAGCACACATAATAGAAGCTGAAAACTCAGGAGAATTAGATCTGTTTGTCGGATTTATTAATGGGAAATAAAATCCACTCTGCCTTTTTTGAATGACTTCACTTTGTTAGTGCAGCAGCTCACACAACAACAGTCTTTCTTATGTTCATCTATACAACATGATGGAGTACCTATCGATATCCATGGCAATAATACACAGGGCCCTGTTTATGATTCTATACCTCCTGGGCAACCACATCATTTTTCTAGTTCAGATGACCAGAATCTTCATGGGTCTACTTATACTTCATCTTCCCATTTGGATCCATGGCTCCAATGAGAAATTGTTTTAACTACTTCTAATGAGGTTATAGTGTCACCAATTGAGGTTTCCTTGCAAGATTTTCAGGATAAACTTATCTGGTATCCAAAACTGCATCATGAAAACATTTATTTTAGAGAATGTATTAAACTACAAGTGCCTAAAGGTTTGCGAGTATGGAAATATCCTACAGGTTTAGTTCAGCATTCACTATTACACCAAGAATTATTAGCCATGTTTGATAGACATGGCTGTGAACTCATGAAACTGCTTATTAAACATAATTTAACAGTTATGGATGTGTTGTATGCTGACATTAAGACTCTTGATGGTCGTATTATTAAAGATTTATCTTTTCACACATATAAGCTGTAATATGATAATGTCTTTACTGACATGGATAAAATAAATGTTACTATTCAAACTAGAAAGAACAAGAAATTGCAGAGGGACAAACTTGATTATTCCCAAGTTAAAGCATATCCTATCCCTCCAAGCAATCAACAGTGGAAGGATGAATCTTTGAGCCATCATGTTCCCTTAGTAGAGGAATATTTGCCAATGATTTACCTCATCATATGGTGGATGATGAGGCCTTTTAGATCCACCTCAACAATGCAGATCAGAAAGAATATGGAACAGGAGGCAGAAAAATTATAATCCATATCCTGCAACCTCCTGGACACCCAGAACTTTTTCCAGAAAAGGACACAACAACTTTCAGAGACAGGGACACCAACATTGATTTTACCCATTGAGGAGCCTACTTTTCATCTTATATACAATAGTAGTAGTGGGGATTTCAACACTTTTATTATAGTAGTTTCATTTTGACTTCTGCTCATGCAGACCTGTTCAGTAGAGGCTTTACCTTTTTTCTTAGTAAACGGGCTGATGTCAGAAGGACAATTTAGGATTTACAAATGCTCACCCATAGATTGAATTTATGTTTGTTGCACCAAAAAGATGAAAATGATCAGATGAATTGTATTAAAGCCCTCAGAGTTCCTAGTACATTGAACCTGGAGCTGCATCCTACCTTGAATACATTTCAGAAGGTCTGCGAGATGAATATTAGGTGTTCTTCAGCTAGGTGGAATCACCACTATAACTATCAATACAAAACGACCTTCGATGAATATAAGTTAATGGAAGAACTAAAGTCTGTTGATCAGCTGAGATTTATGCAACCTGATAAAGGTGGGTGTCATATAGTTATGGACAATTTGGATTATGTAGAGAGTATGATTATGGTGTTATATCAAGACACCTACAGTGGATATAAAAAGTTTACACACCCCTGTTAAAATGGCAGGTTTTTGTGATATAAAAAAATGAGACCACAATAAATCATATCAAAATCTTTCCCACCTTTAATGTGACCTATAATCTGTACAATTCAATTGAAAAACAAACAAATTTGTTAGGAGGAAAAAATATAAAAAATAAAAAACAACAATACGCTGGTTGCATAAGTGTGCACACCTTTAAACTAATACTTTGCTGTGTTTGCACACCCTTAAACTAATACTTTGTTGAAGCACCTTTTGATTTAATTACAGCATTCAGCCTTCTTTGGTAGGAGTCTATCAGCATGGCACATCTTGACTTGGCAATATTTGCTCACTCTTCCTTGCAAAAGCATTAGAAATCTGTCAGATTGTGAGGGCATCTCTTGTGCACAGCCCTCTTCAGGTCACCCCACAGATTTTCTATTGGATTTAGGTCTGGGCTCTGGCTGGGCCATTCCAAAACTTTTATTTTCTTCTGATGAAGTCATTCTTTTGTTGATTTGGATGTATGCGTGGGGTCATTGACATGTTGAAAGGTGAAATTCCTCTTCATCTTCATCTTTCTAGCACAGCCTGAAGGTTTTGGGCCATAAGTTACTGGTATTTGGAACTGTTCATAATTCCCTCTACCTTGACTAAAGCCCCAGTTCCAGATGAAAAAAAGCAATCCCAAAGCATGATACTGCCACCATCATGCTTTACCATGGGGATGGTGTTCTTTTGGTGATGTGAAGTGATTTTGCGCCAAACGTACTTTTTGGAATTGTGGCCAAAATGTTCAACCTTGGTCTCATCAGACCATAACACATTTTCCAACATGCTTTTGGGAGACTTGATGTATTGTTTTTCAAATTTTAGCTGGGCCTGGATGTTTTTCTGTGTAAGAAAAGGCTTCCGTCTTGCAACCCTACCCCATAGTCCAGACATATGGAGAATAAGGGAGATTGTTGTCACATGTAATACACAACCAGTACTTGCCAGAAGTTCCTGCAGCTCCTTCAGTGTTGCTGTAGGTCTCTTGACACCCTCCCTGACCAGTTTTCATCTTGTCTTTTCATCAATTTTGGAGGGACATCCAGTTCTTTGCAACATCACTATTGCCCCATATTTTCTCCACTTTTTAATGACTGCCTTCACTGTGTTCCATATTATATCCAAAACTGTGGACATTTTTTGTACCCGTCTCCTAAATGATACCTTTCAACAATGATATCCCTTTAATGCTTTGTAAGCTCTCTGCAAACCATGGCTTTTCCTGTAGCAGGCAACTGAGTAAATGTCAGGAAAATCCTACTAGGACAGCTGAACTTTATTCGGGGTTAATCAGAGTCTCTTTAATTGATGGCAGGTGTGTACCTAAGAAGACTGAATGCTGCAATTAAATCAAAAGGTGCTTCAACAAAGTATTAGTTTAAGGGTGTGCACACTTATGCAACCAGCATATTGTATGTTTTTATTTTTAATATTTTTCCCCTAACAGATTTGTTTGTTTTTCAATTGAATTGTACAGGTTATAGGTCACATTAAAGGTGGGAAAAGTTTTGAAATGATTTATTGTGTCCTCATTTTTTATATCACAAAAACCTGGCATTTTAACAGCGGTGTGTAAACTTTTTATATCCACTGTATGTTGAGGCCTCTATGAATGATGTGTATATTTCATATATGAATATTGACTACCATTTATTGGATATGCTGACACAAGGACAAATTACCACTATTGAGTATAGTTATATCAGCATGGATTATCCAACTATCCCCACTATATTTGGTGTCCCCAAGAATCATAAAGACAACAATGATCCTCCCCCTCATCCTATTGTTGACTCTGGAAACTCTAAGACATCATATATTCCCCAGTTTATTGAAAAGCAACTTAAAGAGGATATATTCAGCATTTCCCATTTCTACCAGGACTGTTGGGTCTTCTTAATTAAATGTGATCAGTTGTCACCTTTCATCAGTGGTGTATTTATTACGATTGATGTCAAAGATGTATGAAGTTGTATACCCCATGACATCGGGCTACAATGGTTTTCAGATTTTTTGTATGAATAATTACACAGCAAGCAGGAGAAAATTAATACATTCAGTCAATTAATGGATTTGGTTTTAACCAATAATTTTATTTATTTTGAAGGACATAAATTTAAACAATTAAAATGGGTAGCAATGGGGGCTGCTTATGGCCCCCTTTATGCCAATATCATTATGGCTTTTTGGGAATATCAATTTCCTTTTTCAAACTCCTTTTATTCATCTATGAGTATGTATGTCCAATATCTGGATGATATTTTTGTCACTTGGACTGGTCCCTATATGGGTATTCCTTCATTTATTGATTATATAAATGGCACCACCACTTTTTTATGGTTCACTCATATGGTGGGGCATCAATTTATTGCCTATTTGGATGTGCTTTTAGTAAAATATGAAACTTTTCATGGTCTTAAAGCTACTATCTTCAGAAAACCAATGTATTCCAATTGTTTTTTACATTACCAATAGTAACCATCATTTTCATGTAGAATGTGCAGTCATTTAGGTACAGATGGTTGGGGCTGAACGTATGGTTGCAGTTGACAGTGATTTTGTTAATGAATGTGCTAACCTGAAGAATATGTTTATAAACAGGGGTTATCCCTTGAAATTAATTACCAGCATTCAAAAGGAAGTTATTCACAAAAGGCAGAGTGGAATTTATGTCTCATTATTAAATCCGACAAACAGATCTATTTCTCCTGACTTTTCAGCTTCTATTATGGGTGCTGAAAATATTGAAGACCTTATTATCCATTCTACACAGCCATCAGAAGATGTACAGAATAAGATTGTTTCTTGTTCTTTTATTTCATCTTATAACTTGGACAGCATGATGATTTCAGATATTATTGAAAATAATTGGGGTTTAATCGTCGGCGATCATGATATTGCAGATCGATTGGTCACCTGTCCTTCTTTTATATATAGGAGAGGTTTGAATTTGAAGAATATATTCGAGTGTCAGCATGTCAACAAAATTGATGGTCGAATGGCAAAATGTGGGGCATCATCAATGTCAGCATGTGAATTCTGTGACAGGGCTGTTAATAGGTAACAAAACATTTCCATCTCAGGTTGTTTTATTGTTATTCTCAAGGAATTGTTTATATTCCTACCTGTACTAAATCCCCTGGATTTTATATTGACAAATCCGAATGTAAATTAAGTCGGCGGATTTATGAACATCTGTATGAGTTAAGTAAAGAGGACAACCAATGCTTTGTATAAGCATACAGTATATATCAATTTCTTGGACACGAGTTCAAGTCTGCAGTTTTAGAACAGGTAACTAAGAATCCAAGAAGAGGGGGGGCATGGAAAATATTACTAGAACTCCATGAATTATGGTAGCAGGTTTAATTGCATGCAACTGCCCCTCCTGGACTTAATGATATTATTTCTATTGCTAGTCTTTTGAAGTTAAAATCTTTGGATAGATAGTGTTTTACTGTGCACTTGCAACAAGTTTTTAAAATACTTAGATATTTTATGTCACCATAGTTCAACATGGATATTAGTTTTGAATATAATATGAGCTGCTACAACTTTAAATGCTGCAGAATTATTTGTTACATTGTTACAAGTTCTTTGACTACATTGTTTTTGCATATGATTTAATTGTATAAATAAAAGTCATATGATGGTATTTAAATTTTAATCTGAAGAAGTCTGAAATTACTCAAACAAAAGCGCTTATTTTTATTCTGAGTTTGTATTTTATTCTGAGTCTGTATTTTTGTAAATAAATATTTTATACCATTCTATGTTACTATGGAGTTTTCGATTTGTTGTTTACTCTCATATGTTACCTTGAGAATGATACTAGGAGGATTGCTGCTGACATGGACCCTAAAGCTTGAAGGATTAATCGAGCTGAGAGAGAAGAGCTTTGGATGATTTTTCTGTCCCGGAACTGAATAGTTTGAACTGTTGCCAAAGGAAGGGATGCTTTTTGTGTGATTGTGTTGAAAGAAGCACCAATGAATTCTAATGTCTGAGTTGGTTCCAGATGAGATTTGTTGTGACTGATCAAAATACCCAGATGGGAGTACATTTGGAGTATGTAATCTTAGGCTTGTATCAGTTGATGTCTGGTCAGAGCGGTAATGAGCCAGTCATCTAAATATGGAAACACTTGTAATCCTTGTAGCCTCAAGTGAGCTGTCACTACTGCCACACACTTGGTGAACAGTCTGGCATCTATGATGAGACCAAAGGGCAGAACTCTGAACTGGTAATGAATGGCTCCTAGCTAGAACCACAAGTATCTCCTGCAGCATCTGTTCATTTAGATATCATAGTATACATCCTGAAGATCTGTTGAGCAGCTCCAATCATCCTGATACAGTAAAGGCAGAATGGACTGAGCCCTGACCATCCGGAACTTTGTATATTGAATCTGACTGATTTAGATTGTTGAGATATAAAATTGGTCTCCAGTCCTGTTTTCTGTGGCACTAAAAAAAAACTTGAGTAAGTTCCAGACATTCTCTGGTCTGGAGGGACCTCTTGGATGACTCTTTTCTAGCAGCTTCTGTATTTCTAGTGCTGCTGCCTCCTTCTGACTGGGTGGAACATTTGGGATTTACTTTGAAACTGGAGGAGGTGGGTGGGAATATGGTATAATATAACCTCTAGATATTTTCCTCTGTACCCACACATCTTTTGTAATTTTTAACCAGGCTCTCTGGTGCAGGGATAAATGACCCACAACTGCCTCCGTAGAAGGAAAGTCAGGCCCCCTTTCAGGAGTGCTGGTAGGATATGTCAGAGAAGGAATCTCTCAATCCTTGCTTCAGCAGCCCCACTCTGCTACGAGGGTGGTATATTTCATTAGAGTTCTCTGTCTGCCTCTAGGGAAAACTATCTCCATGTGGATCTTGGAAGAAACCCTGGGGTTTCATGAACCACATCTTCTGACATCCTCACAGAGTCCTAGAAAAGGTTCATTAAGGGTTTAAAAAAACATACACCCACAGCAGATGGGGTTTTACCTTCCTGCTCACACTTGGAGAGTGTGTCTTTCAATTTGTGGCCAAATAGGGAACTTCCATCAAAGGGATTATTGATGAAGGAAGCTCTGAATGGTTCTGCAAAGCCACACAAGCACATCCAGGCATGCATCCTGATGGAAATACCTGAACTTGCTGCCGATGAGTTACCTTCCGCTGCATGAAAGATAAGACTATTGGGCGAATTGGAAATGGACTGAAGGGTATCCAACTGTTTGGCAACAGAGCCCTCTGCCTCAGAGAATATTTTCCCAGAGAGCAATTTGGTAAGTTCTGTAATCAAATCCCACTGGAGTCTAGTGGAGTGTGCCAGATAGCTCAGGGATCAAAGGGTAAAAGTCACTGAAGCATAAACACACTTCACAAATTTGTCCAATGTCCTAGACTCCCAGTTGGGGGGGTGGAAAGAGGAACTTCATTCTGCTAGTTCCTTCTTGGTGGCTGCTGCTATGACCATGGCATTAACCGGTACTCCCTTGCTGTAATGCATTCTGTCCTTAGGTGGTGTCAGAATCTTGTCTGGTCTGTTGGGTATTGGTTCAACAGTATCAGGCTTCTTCCATACCTGCTGAGAGACCAATTCAATGAGCTCATCAGTGGGTGGAGTCATCCAGGAGGTAGACAGGCCAGCATCAAAAGCCTCCAGGAATACCGACTCCTCTTGAGAAGGGTTGTCAAGAGGCCAACCACCCCTTTGCTTTAGGAGTTCCAGAATGTCTCCAAATTAAACGTCATCAGGTAGTGATTTTGGGGACCCTTCTCTTCATCAAAGTTGGTATCTTTAGTGACTGACTCTTGAGGACAGTCTAGGTGCCTCCTTTTGTACTTTTTCTTCCTGGCAACTTCTTTGGTGGGGTGTTCCAGAGAAGTGTCAGAAGAAATCAGTATACTCTGATAGGTATCCTCATGGCTAACCTGGGCTGACTGTGGTAAAGATGTTTGAAGCTCAAAATGCAGAGATGAATGGGCTAGAGACTTCCAAGCCAATAAATGAGAATTTTGAGCACTAGCCATAGACAAAGCTCTCTTCACTACCTTGAACACTAAGTGCCTTGGAGAGAAGGAAATAGACAGCTCTGAAACAACATGCTTATGGGCTGTAGACTCCCTGCTCTCTGAAGGCAGAGCACTCAAAGAGGGAGTCAGAGCTGAGCTGTCTAATGCAAAGGATCCAAGGGGAAGAGACAGCTCTGATGGCTTCAGAGTCAACTTCAACACTTTGGATCCAATGCCAGTGCTACAGCTCTAAGAGTCATCTGGCTCCGATGCACTTGGAGCCAGACCACTCAAAGACACCACCAGAGTCAAAGATAGCAGTATCTTCACATCCAGTGTGAACAACTCTAGAACCTTTGAATCTGATAACTCCAATACTAATTGTTGGATCTGAGAAGGAGCAAGCAAGAGGAGGTTGTACTAACTAAGGTCTTCAGACCCAATGGGGTCGGAGCCAGGAAAACCTCCATTTGTATCTGCATCAAGGGGAACGTCATCATCTTGTCCACATCTGCTTCAGTCAAACTTTTTTGAAGAGCAAGTCAAGGATGCTGTAGAGGAAGGCTTTGAATGGTGGTGTCTCAGAGAATGCTCCAAGAAAGGGGATGGCAGCCTAGAGCTGATCGGAACCAGACCCAAGAGTGGTGATCTGATCCAAGGTGGTCTTTCTTTCTGAATCTTCAAATCCGAAGATTTAGACATTTTTGCTGGAGGTTTTAAACTCGGAGCTGATGAAGCCATAGACTCCAGGCAGCATGTTCTAGAGTCTCTCTTTTCAGACTTTTTAGGGGGATGAGCCCCAGAAGATGCTGGTGAAGCAGAAGATTTAGAGGGCAAGAAACCCCTGAGTATGTGCTTATTCTTGGTGATAAAAATTGCTATAGATCTAAAGCTATTAACATCTGTTGAATTTCCTCCTTTGTGCAGAGGGATAATGATTGACTTTTTCCAGACAGAGGGAATGTGGGATTCCTGGACTGACCTGTTAGTAAAGATTGAGACAGGATAGGCAATGCTGTTGGCTGCTATTTTCAGGTACTCTCCTGGAAATCATCAGCTGAAGAAGAGCACAGTTTAAGTTTGTATAAGAGTAGTTTTATATAGGATGTGGGCATAGGCTTGAAGGTGAAAGTGGATGTGGTGATATGTGGCCGTTAAGCAGGGTTGGGATTAGATGTTGAGGAATCCTTGGTAGAGATACTATACTATCTATAAAATAAGAGATGGATTGTATTGCAGTTTCAAGTGGTCCGTTATTTGGAAAGGGTTAATTTTGGCCAGGATATAATATTTCTTTAATGGATGTCCAAATTTTTTAGAGTTGTGTTTAGTATTATTCTGAAAGTTATTCTAATATAGTTTTAGTCTTCATTTATTTGCTTTTTAGTACTATTGTGAAGCATTCTGAAGTTCTCAAGATATTGAGGTGGTTTATATTTTTCTCATTCTTTCCATGCTTTTTCTCATCCTGCTTTGACATTCTACTCTTATTGGACAGCCAAACTGCATTATTTGTTTTCATTCTCTTCCATCTAGAAGGTGTATGACTATATAGGATATTTAGAAAAATTGTACTGAATTCAATTACAGCATTATCTAAGAGGAAGATTTTTAGGAAGTTCCAGTTAATACATGCTAGTGTAGCAATGAACATTACTGGCTTAAACTTGGAAAGCTTATGTGTTGTTTTATTATTACGCTGTTTAACTGGATGTGTGAGATATCTAGTCGTATAAATTGAGAGATGATCACTGAGAGAGTCTGACACTGTATCTGTGGTAAAGTATTTGCTAGGGTCTGATACTAGGATCCTATCTAGTGGAGAAATTGTTGTTCAGAGTTTCATAGGTGTGTACTAGGCTAATGGCCCTGGAGCCTTTACAAGCCTAGCCCATAGAAGTGCCCTGGCATCATGCCGCCTGATGTTAGTTCCCAGTGCCTCTATCAAGTAGATCCACTGTAGTGATCACAGGAGTGAACTACTATTTCCCATCCACTCATCAAGATTTCTCTTGAAGAAGGCCAGTGAGGTGCTCTACTTGACATGTATGGGAAGTCTATTCCAGAGCATGTGCAGTCTCTGGGTTATGAACCTGTCACTCCTGCATGCTCTGTTGATTGTGGTAATGAGGTTGAGGGCTCTGGAGCGTGTGGTGTGGAGGGATTGGGATTTCCTTAGATGTAGCATTTCTAACAGAGCTGGGTCAGACATGGCTTTTTTTTAGTCTGTCCATGTAGGGCATGTGTTTAAGGCCTAGGATCCTCTTCATGATGTACTTTTGTGGCCTTTCCAGCTGTTGCATGTGGCTAGTGAGGTACATGCCAAATGGCATTATGCTTGATGATTGGCCTAATGAGGGAAGAGTAGAGTGAGAGATATGATGACCTCTTTCTTTATGGATGCAAAACCCTTGGTAATGAGATATGCCACATAGAAGGACTTTCTGAACACAGTGGAAATGTGGTGGTCGATGGAGAGGTTGCTGTCAACCTGTGTCCCTAGATCTCTTATAATGCCTTCAGTGTTCAGTGGGCTCCCATCAATGTGGTAATTAGTGGGAACTGAGTTTTTCCCAAAGGGGATGACAATGCATTGTTGGCATTAAGCTTAAGGCCATGGTTTCAACACCAGTCATTGGTCTCAGTGAGGACTTTCTGTAGGATGTCTGCATCACTTGGGGAGTTAATAATGGCTCCCAGCTTGCAGTCATCTGCAAACTTGGTCAGCCAGAGTCCCCTCCATGTTGGCCTGGACTTCTGAGAAGTAGATGCCAAACAGGAGAGGACCCAGGACCAATCCCTGTGGGTCTCCACTCATGACTGGTCGGCAGTCTGACTTGGAGTCTGCTACTTTCAAACTGTGGGTTCTATCTGTGAGCCAATTTGCAAGCCACCTGGTGATATAGGGGTTGATGCCTAGTTTGGTGAGTTTATCAATAATTCCTGAGTGCGGAATAGTATTAAAGGCCTTGGCCAGATCAAGGTAGGCTGTATGAACTGCCTTGCCCTCATCCACATTTCTGGTGACTGACTCAGACAAGTCAACCAGGTTGAGCAGGCATGATCTACCTTTCACAAAACCAAATTGCATGAGATCTAGAGTTTGGAGATTCCCTATATCCTTGTTAATTAGGTCCATGATGATGCGCTCCATAGCCTTACATATCAGACTCATCAGGCTAATGGAGCAATAATTCCCAGGGTCTGTAGTCGCTCCCCCTTTATGGATAGGGATGACTGGAGCAGTGTGCCATTTGGTAGGGATAAAGCCTGAGTTAAGGCTGTGATTGAACAGGGCACACAGATGTGGTGCTTGTTCACTTTGTAGTTCATGTAGAACACATCCAGGGATATTGTCAGGTTCCATGGAAGCTGTATTCTTGGCCTTGGACAATGCAGCTTTAACCTGTGCTACACTAATGCTGGGTGCCTGACATTCCTCCAGTATTGTGATTGGTCCTTTGGGGGGGGGGGTAAAACTGGCACTGAATCTGTCAGCCAGTATGTTGGCAATATCTGTTGGCTCAGTTTAGGAGGTACCCTTGTGCAGTAACTCTGAGCAAACCTGAGTATTGCCATGGAGATTCTTGATGTAACTATAGAAGGCTTTGTGGTTTTTAGTGTCTGCCACAATTCTTCCTTCATAGCTGGCTTTAAAGGTTTTGATGAGGGATCTCAGCTTTTTGTTGAGGTTAATAAGGGAGTTTTTCCAGTCTTGGGACTTCACCTTTTTCTGCAACAGTTTCTTCCTTCTGTTGTAGAGTTTATTAATGGCAGGAGAGCATCTTGGTTCTATTGGGTGTGGCTAGTTCCATCCATTTATGTACGTATTCGTACAGTGCATTGGTGTAGAACTCGGAAGTCATGCATATATTTTCCATTGACATGGGTGCCGTGAAGTTAGCCACCTCTGTTTTTAGGAGCCCAAAGTCAGCTTTGGAGAAGTTTTTCATGGTGGTTACCTTTGCAGGGGGTGTGGGTGATATGCGGATTTCCATGGTGATTAGTTTGTGGTCGGATCTAACCAGGGAGGAAATGACTATTGGTGTAGAGCAACAGTTGCCCACGTTAGTAATAACCAGGTCAAGGATGTTGCTTCCTCTAGTGGGGATAAGAATGAGCTGGTCCAGGGCATTGGAATTGATGAATTCCAGGAACAGTTGGGCCAGTGTATTGGTGCATGAGTAGTTTTCCCAGTGGGCCAGTGTATTGGTGCATGAGTAGTTTTCCCAGTTGATGGAGGGATAGTTGAAGTCACCTAGTATGAGAGTGTTGGGTTGGATCCTAATAGTTTCCAGGGTGCTTAGGAACATGGAGTGAGAGTCTTGGGACATGGTTGGGGACCTATAGCAGGCCACAACCTGAATCACCGTCTTACCCAATGTTAGTTGTACCTGGTGTATCTTAGATGCATTATGATGGGATACTAGTCTGGAGGTGTGTATATCCTTTAGGAATATGGAGACACCACCATCTTTGGAGCTTTGGTCCATGTTCTGGGGCTGAAAAGTGTGGAATGAGTTATAGCCTGGTAGTGCAAGGGTGCTTTCTGCTGCTTTAAACCAGGTCTTTGTTACAGCACAAATGTCAATGTTCTCCATTTTGAGGAGTGCTTCAAGCAAGTGCATCTTGAGAGTTAGACTTCTCGCATTGAGCAGCATGACCTTCAGATTGCATTTATTTATAGCTGTTCAGTGGTAATTTGGTCTTTGAAACATCACCTAAAAAAGGCACTATAGGGATGGCAAGAACCTTAGCCAGAATCTGGAAACTCAGGGATGACAGATGCAGACCATCTCTGGCAAAGCATCGAGGTCTGTCAGTCATGTCATCCCAAGCAGATACTGGATCCCCTTCGAATGACACCAGAAATTTAGCCAATTGTTGAAGTCAATCATTTTCTGCTTGTACTGCATTATCATTCTGGGCAATGGTAGGATGCTGCTCAGGGCTAGGTTCAAACCTGCCTGAGTCACATTATCTGAAAGCTCCTCAATGTCTCTTTTCATGTAGTCCAGGGAGGGGCATCTCAGGTCATTCACACCCACATGAACAGTGATAGAGTCATACTTATATTTGTTGTGCGGTGACCTGAGTATGTGTGTTATGTGTCTCATTCTGGCACCTGATAAACAGCTGACTGTTACCTTCTCCTTATTCAATGTATTGAGTGAGACATCAGTGTGCCTCACTATCGAGTCACCTATGATTAGTGTATTGGGCAAGCTGTTTTGTCTTAGGGGCTTAGGTTGAGGGGCACACTGTGTAGGTGAGCTATGCGTCTTGTGGTTTGTGCTGTGTTGTGGTGGTTGAGTGTGTTTCTGCCTTGGAGGTCTCTGCTGTTTGGGTAGATTTGTATTGACAGGCTCTGCAAAGGTGGGTGTGTGGTCTGTGTTTTTATGTGAGAGCTGTGATGGTGTGGGTGTTCTGGCCCGCTGTGTGTTCCATGTGGTGTGGTGCAGGTGTTGACCTTCTCTTCTTGACCAGAGCTATTCTGGTCTTGGCTTGAGAGTGCATGGCTTCCAATTTGGGTATATAAGTGCATCTGTCACAAGTCTAAGTATTGGGAGGTAAGAGGGGAGGGTTGTCTGTGTACATGAGGCAGTTGCTACACTGCCTCAGAATGCCCAAGTTGACCAGGTTAATAGGAGAAAGCACAGGGAACTGACCTTTAGACATGCCAAGAGAGATTGTTATTATTACTAAGTATTGAAGCTGTTTATATATTCCTTTCACAGGAAAAATGTCACTCAAGGTGTCCGAGTCTAAAAAAGCACCATACCTCTCAACCTGGAAACATCAAAAATCTGGACAAAGGCCCATGAAAAATAGGTACAAATCTGTAAGCTGATTAACATAACATTTGCATACATAATTATGTACCCCCTCCAATGGAATTGTGGGATAACAACTTTCATAGGTTCATAGGTTCATACTAGGCTATCTGCCTTGGGGCAATTATAAGCCTAGCCTGATTCTGTATGGCTTACGCCACCCCTTGATTTGAGTATACTGTGCCATTTTTAAGGTTTAGTTTACTGTGCCTCTGTCTAATAGTGACACGGGAGTAATCCCTGGGACAAACCTACGATCCCCCATCCACTTATCGAGATTCTTCTTGAAGAAATTCAGTGAGGTGCTCTGCCTCACATGAACTGGAATTCTATTCCAGAGCGAAGGGAGCCTCTGGGTTATGAACCTGTCCCTCCAGCAAGTTCTATTTATTTCTGTGCTGAGGTTCAAGTCCCTCGAGCGTGTGGCTCTAAGGGATTTAGATTTACTGAGGTGGAGCATGTCCATTAATTCTGGATTTGACATAGCTTTGTATGTCAGGCATAGATCGCCTCGAAGTAGGCGGTATGCAACTGAGTAGAGCTGGAGTTTTTTTAACCAAGCAGCATATGGCATCTGTTTGAGACCCTTGATCCTCTTGGTGAGATACTTTTGGAGTCTCTCTAATTGCTGCAGGTGTCGGGTAAGGTACATCCCAAAAGGGGCATTGTATTCTATGATAGGCCTGATGAGGGATGAATAAAGGGGCATGATTACCTCTCTTGATCTAGATGTGAAACCATTCGTGATGAGGTGGGCTATGTAGAAGGTCTTTCTAACCACTTTGGCAATGTGGTTTTCAAAGGAGAGATTGCTATCAACTTGGGTCCCCAGGTCCCTAATAACTTTCTCTGTACTTAATGGGTTTCCATCTATGTGGTAATTTGTGGGCACATTGTTTTTGTCAAAGGGTATGACTATACATTTTTTGGCATTTAGCTTTAAACCATGGCGCTGACACCAGTTATCTGTCTCTGTGAGACCTTTTTGAAGGATGTTTGTGTCAGCTGGAGAGTCGATTATGGTGCCCAGTTTGCAGTCGTCTGCAAACTTGGTGAGCCATAGTCCTCCCACGTTTGCCTGTACCTCGGAAAAGTATATACCGAACAAGAGTGGTCCCACGACAGAACCCTGTGGGCTGCCACTTGTGACCGGTTTCGAGTCTGACATGGCACCAGCAACTCTCACTCTGTGGGTTCTGTCTTTGAGCCAGTTTGCGACCCATCTTGTGACATAGGGGTTTATATTTAAGCTGGATAGCTTATCTATGATGCCCGAGTGGGGTATTGTGTCAAATGCCTTTGCAAGGTCCAGATAGGCTGTGTGGACTACCTTCCCTTCATCTATGGCTTTGGTGACTGTTTTGAAGAAGTCAACCAGGTTCAAAAGGCAGGATCTGCCCTTGACAAAGCCGAACTGGGTAGGATCTAGTGTCTGTAGGTCCCCAATGTCTTTGTTTATGAGCTCCATGATGATCCTCTCCATAGCCTTGCAGACTAAGCTAGTCAGGCTTATGGGGCGATAGTTTCCAGGGTCTGTAGAGGCTCCACCTCTGTGGAGTGGGACCACTGTTGCTGTACGCCATTGTGTGGGCACATATCCTGTAGTGAGGCTGAGATTGTATAGCTGTTTTATTTGAGGGATTAGTTCCTCTTGGAGTTCATGAAGGACGCAACCTGGGACGCCATCTGGTCCCATGGAAGCAGTGTTTTTTGCTTTGGAGAGGGCAGCCTTCACCTGAGCATCAGAGATGTTTGGGAGGCAGCACTCTGCCGGGATAGATACTTGCTCTTTTGGGGGGGGGGGACAAGTTTGCACTGAACCTGTCTGCCAGGATATTGGCGAGGTCTGTGGGTTCAGTGTATTTTTTGTCGTTTAGAATCAACTCAGAACAAGTCTGGGAGTTGCATCCCAGGTTCCTAACATAACTGAAAAAAGCCTTATGATTGTCTTTGGTGTCCTGTGCAATTTTTCTCTTGAAGCTGGCCTTGGTGGATTTTATGAGGGATCGTAATTTTTTGCTAGTACTGATCAGAGATGCCTTCCCTATTAGGGATTTTGCTCTATCATGTAGTAGCTTCCTCCTTCTGTTGTACAGTTTATTTATGGCAGGGGTCCACCAGACTGGACGCCTGCCTTTGGATGATTGAGTCTTGGTTTTGTTTGGGATAGCATGATCCATGCATTCCTGGAGATGTCCGTAGAATGCGTTTATATAGGATTCTGCAGTTTGGGCCATAGTTTCCACTGGCCCTGGGGCCTTGAAGGATTCCACTTCGGTTTTGAGAAGTGAGAAGTTCGCTTTTGAGAAGTTTTTCACTGTGGTTTTCTGAGCTGGGGGTGGGGTCGGGATGTGGACATCCAGTGAAATTAATTTATGGTCTGATCTTACCAATGAGGGATATACTTCTGGTGTGGAGCATAGAGTCCCCATGTTGGTAATGATCAGGTCTAGTATGTTGTCCCCTCTTGTGGAAGTGGTGACTAGTTGTTCCATAGCATTTGAGTTTATAATTTCCAGGAACCTTTGGGCTAAGGTGCTGGGGCTTGAGTAGTGCTCCCAGTCAATGTTTGGGTAGTTGAAGTCACCCAATATAATGGTGTTCGGAGAGATCTTCATGTTCTCCAATGTTTTCAGGAAAGCCGAGTGAGATTCCTGACTTTGAGAGGGTGGTCTGTAGGATGCTATAAACTGAAAAGCAGTCTTGCCCACTGTTAGTTGCACATGGATGGTCTCCGATACTTTGTGCAATGCCACTAACCTGGAGGTGTGGATATCCTTGATAAATATGGAAACCCCCCCCTCCTTTTGTGGTTCGGTCTGGGTTTTGGGGCCGAAAAGCATGATATGAGGTATAGCCTGGTAGTGCTGGGGTGCTCTCTGGAGCCTTGAACCAGGTTTCTGTCACTGCACAGATATCGATGTTCTCCATACTGAGGAAAGCTTCGAGTGCGTGCATCTTGAGGTTAAGACTTCTGGCGTTAAGCAGCATTACCCTTAGTTTCTTGTTCCTTGTGCTGTCTATGGGGGTGGGTTTGACTTTTGAGCCTTGCCTAAAAAGGCACTATGGGGTGGCAAGAGCCTTTGCCAATATCCGAAAGCCCAGTGGTGACAGGTGCAAGCCATCCCTAGCGAAGCAATGTGGCTTGTCGAGCATGTCATCCCAGGCTGACAGACACTGGATCCCCTTTGAATGACACCAAAATTTTAGCCAATTGTTGAAATCGATCATTTTGTCTTTGTACTGTGGCATCATTCTAGGTGAGGGTAAGATGCTGCTCAAGGTCAGGGTCATACCAGCCTGGGCTACATGATCAGAGAGCTCCTCTATGTCTCTTTTCATGTAGTCCAGGGAGGTACGTCTCAGGTCATTCACACCAGCATGTACAATGCATTCAAAAGCAAACTGAAGAACAGACAACCAAACTATGGCCCCATCAGTAATTGTAACATCATATATAAAAGAACTGCACTCTAGTAATCTTAAGAGAACCATGACAATCATCTTTAGACAATGTTCACAGTGAATACTGGCTAAAGATGAATGTCAGTTTGTCACTGTTGATGTGACAACCTGACCCTATCTGCAAAAATGGGAAAAGAAGGTTGTGGATGGATTAATATACTAGCTCAGATGCTTCACAAATGTTGTCTACAGCAAGAAAGTAATCAAAATGCAGCATTCATTTTTTCACTTTTTAGGAGTCTAATTGACATTGCAAGATGCCTTTGACCTTTCAATGATGACATTGTGTCACTGAGAAATATTGTTGTGTGTCTGTGAAATATAAACACAAAAACAGATATAAACATGATATCTAGGTATTTAGTGAGAATCTAAGACAGAAATGTTATGAAACAGGAATCTTTTACAGTTTAAGTCTTTAACTGTTTAACTTTACATTTACCATTCTTTACATGGACCTGTAGATTAGATAATAAACACAACTCTTGCTTTTGACTGCTTTAACTAAAATATTAGCAAGACCCCCACTCAATACTGTACGTGAATATTGGCAATACATTTTTATGTCTCCCACAACTGGTTTTCATACCGTGCCCTCAATAAAATATAGCTGTCCCAGACCAGTTTTTAAAATATAAATGTAAATGGCAAACTATGAATAACAGGTGAAAAAATTAACATTTCTACTGTAGGGTATTGTAGATTTAACAACAGTAGGACAATTTTTACTGAGGGTAATGTTCCTTGCAATGAGGTACACTTGAGAGCAAGAGGTCATACACGTAAAGGTGGTTCTGATTACTTAGTACAATGACTGCACCAGCACAAAACAATTAATCCTTCTAGCCTTTCCTGAACTCTGAAAAACGTCACTTACTTCATCAACCAATACTCCAGACTCATTTTATTCATTTATTTATTTAACATTTGTTAACCAGGAAAGTTCAACTTGGAACGTGCCAATTTTCAGCGGATGTGTGGGGAGAAACGTTCCAGATGCATGTCTTTGTAACGTGGGAGGAAACCGGAGCACCTAGAGAAAACCCACACGAATACAGGGAGGACATGCAGACTCCGCACCGAAGGCACCCATACCTCATCAGTATCGCAATGTTCATGCACAACTCTCAACCTTTCCAGCTCGTAAATATTAAGCACAGCACTGCTGCGTCTCATAATGTGGAACAAATTGGCAAATGTGGAACACCTGACACCACCTAAGTTCATACTTGTGAGCTGTATATGCATAGGTTGGCAACATATTTCATTAAATAACTGAACCGCACATGGGCTAGAACACTAAAATAAAAATAAAAAACACCATTTGGATACAGTTCTAAAACCTTAAGACTGTAATCTGACAAACAGAACTCTAAATTAGCGTTTTCATTCCTTTATTTGTATTTCAACGCAACTTCATCCAAAAATAAAAAAAAATAGAGTTTGGTTCTGTCTGCTTACAGTCTTAAGGTTTTTGAACTCTATCCAAACGGTGTTTAGATATATATATATATATATATATATATATATATATATATATATATATATATATAGATAGATATATATATCATCATCATCTTCTTTTGGCTGTTCCTGTTAGGGGTCGCCACAGCGGATCACCTGTTTCCATTTCTTCCTGTCCTCTGCATCTTGCTCTGTCACACCAACCACCTGCATGTTCTCTCTCACCACATCCATAAAACTTATCTTAGGCCTTCCTCTTATTCTGTTACCTGGTAGCTTCATCCTTAGTATCTTTTTCTCAATATACTCAGCATCCCTCCTCAGCACATGTCCAAACCAACGTAACCTTGCCTCTCTGACTTTCTCTCCAAACCTTCCAACCTGGGCTGACCCTCTAATATACTTATTCCTAATCCTGTCCACCTTCGTCACACCCAGTGCAAATCTTAACATCTTTAACTCTGCCACATCCAGCTCAAACACCTGCCTTTTTGTCAATGCCACTGTCTCCAACCCATATAACATAGCTGGTCTCACTACCCTCTTGTAGACCTTCCCTTGTGTGGGGGGCATATCCCCCCACAAAGTTCAGTTTTACTAAACAATATCAAATCAAACCACAAAATATCTGATCAAACTAGGTGGGGGGGCTACACCCCTCACCCCCCCCCAATGTGGGGGGCTGCACCCCCACACCCCCCTAACAATATATTCTAACTCCAGGGTCACACTACAGTGGGGAGCAGGGCATATACCTTTTACTTGCCTTACAGTGCTCTACAGACTGCCAGTGCTGTTTTTCAGTCAAATGAGATTTCGATCATATGGGTTTTTCGGTCATATGAACATTCGGTCATTTGGTCTCAGTCAAATGGGCTTCGGTCATATGAACTTTCAGTCATATGTAGTGTGAATCCATATATATATATATATATATATATATATATATATATATATATATATATATATATGGGTCTATCTGACAACGTCGACAAGCCACAACACCGACAACCAGTTTACCGACGCCAGAAGATCGACGATTGAGAAGACCGACGGATGAAAACACCGACGCTGAGAACACCGACATGGGAAAAGGCTGTGTAAGTATGCGGTAGTGACGGACGTTAGGGTGCGAGTAAGGTAAGTGTGCGATATTGACGGTGTTTGGGTTAGGGGCGGGTTAAGTGAGTTAGGGTTAGAAGCGGGTTAGGTAAGTGTGCGGTAGTGATAGTCTTTGGGTTAGGCGGTTAAGTGAGTTAGGTTAGGCGGGTTAGGTAAGTGTGCGGTAGTGATAGTCTTTGGGTTAGGGCGGGTTAAGTGAGTTAGGGTTAGGCTGGTTAGGTAAGTGTGCGGTAGTGATAGTCTTTGGGTTAGCGGGTTAAGTGAGTTAGGGTTAGGCGGGTTAGGTAAGTGTGTGATAGTGACGGACCTTAGGGTTAGGGTTTGGGTTAAGGTTGTAGATAGTTGTGTATGTGAGGTTTAGTGTGGGTTTGTAAGGATTTTGGTGTTGTTGTGTTGTGTGTGTGCTTTTTGGACAGGGGATTTGTTTTGATGTGCTGTCGGTAAAATGGTTGTCGATGTTGTGGCTTTTCGATCTTGTGGACTGTCGGTTATGTGGTGTCGGTAAACTGGTTGTCGGTGTTGTGGCTTGTCGACGTTGTCAGGTAGACCCATATATATATATATATATATATATATATTACATTGCATTGACTTTTCAACTTACAAAACAACATAAATTCGAGTGTCAGGAAGTATTCATGGGAGACAGTGGAAAAGTTAAAGTGTGCCATAAAACCTACAAAGCCTTGCATGCTGTATCACCAAAACATTTATCTGGTCCTGAGCTAGGTATCCAAGTGCTGCAAGTTATAAAACTGCATTGTTATAGCATTCAGAAAAAAAAATCTGTGGCTTGTCTACATGCTGCAGCCTAGCTCTGGTGACAGCTGGATACCATCAGAATAAATGCAAGTGCAAGTCGCAAGACTTCCATGGGGGGAAATGTACTTTGCTATTTCAGCTAGCGGACAGCTGGCTATTTAAACAGAAGCAAAATCCATACATATTTTAAAGCCTGGAAGGTTAAACTATTTTGTCTTTAACTGTGTTAGATGCTTAGGATGGGTATCATTCTGTGTGTGGGGCAGGAACAAATGCTGCAAGAGCACGACTTTGTAAATATTTAACTTAAATATACAACATAACACACAGGTCTTATTTCATCACTTGTGCATTAGAAATTTAGAGTCTGAATGTGCAGTGATGATAATACCTTTTGTTGGATTAATTTAATTCAGCTGAGCCGTAGCCGCAACGTGAGCTGGACTAAAGTACTCCCTCTGTGCCTCCTGCTCTCCAGTTTCTGTATTTGAAAATTCTAAGTGGCCTTTTCTTACCAAAGGAGTCTTCCATTCCATACTGCACTGACACAAGTGTCAGAAATATACTCCTTGCTTTAAAATGGTACCTCAGCAGAATGGCAACTTTAAACAGAGCTGAAGTTTTTTTTTTTTTTTTAATTTTATCCTGCATCTCCGAGTGTTTAAGACAGTCGTCACACTCACCCCTGTATGCTGGGGAGGCATGGTGACGTCATCAACAAATTTAAAGTCATATTATAATAATGATAATAATAAAAAAAAAATCGTGAATTAAAGGGGCCACTCGGGAATTCGTGGCACCCCATTATTTTTCCCTCAAAAACGGTAAATGCCAAGAATTTGGTACGGTTGAGAGGTATGCAGAGCACTGCCAATCACCTGAGGGGAAACTAATACGTAGACCCTGAAAATTTAAGGATGAAGTATTTAGGCAGATATTGTGAAGTTAGAAAGAAATCTTGCTATAATGTGTGGGGCTATTAACTAGTTGTATAATACCATATAAGTTAATTCTAGATGTAGGGGAGCTGGAGTTTATGTCCAACCAATGACATTCATATCACCTAGTAATATTTTTTGTTGTGGAAATGTTATGGGTATCCAATGTAGGATATCTTCCAGTATAGCTGTATTGTCACCAGGAGGGATATAAAGGACAGTAATACATATTTGTTTTTAACTGTTTATTTTGAGGCAGGCAATAAGAAGCTCTGCTGAACTGAACTTTGGTATTGGTTTGCTGTAAGAGGAAATGCGGTAGGTATTGGGAAATATTAAAGCAATGCCATCACCTTTCCTCTTATGCGGTCATTATGGATGATATTATAGCCGGGACGTATAACTTCAAAGTCATTTATGTTGGGTTTAAGCCAAGTTTCAGTTACAGCAAGAACATCAGGCTTATGTTGCATAATCCAGGCATATAGTTCAGCAGTTTTATTTTTATACTTCTAACATTTATTGCAGCAAAAAATAGATCACCAGGGTTAGAGACTGGCTGTTGTTGGGTTACAGAAGTGTGTGGGAGATAATTATCTTTGTGTTCATTGTGATACATGGGGCCAGGATTAGGGTGAATATCTCCTCCTAGAAGGATTCTAGTGTACTGGGGAATTATGCATACTTGTTTTTTGGAGAGGATTCTTGCACTTAATTTTGTTTTGGTTTGAGCTGAGGTGCAATTAATCAGCCTATATTTGGAATAAAGGTGAGGGGCAATATTAAATAGGTTTGGCGCAATGCGTGGAGAGTGTAAAGAGGCAGTATGGATATGTGGTTGGGACGGAGTTGGAGAGATGTTGCTAGATATTATTGAGTTATGGTAGGTACCAGGATGAAAGATGACACAGTAGGAGGAGAAGAATAGAGGATAAGCTGAACAGTAGAATAATTAAGTACAGGAATCTGTATTTTATTGATGACAGGTAGTGGGGAAGTAGCAATGAAGAAAGAAACAAGAAGTTGCAGGGCAGTAGGAGATTCAGTGATGGTAGATTCTGAATGCTGGGAGAGGACAGGTAAGGAGAGAAGGATTTCCTATAAAAGAAGGCAGGTTGTCCTGGTATCTTCTCTGGAATGTAAAGAATAGAGAGGTATTAAAGGCTAAACTACAAAACTATATCAACATAAGAAGAAATGAGGGTTTATTTGGGAAAATAAAATGATACAATTGCGGAATAGCTGGGTACTGTTTGGGAGTGTTGTGATCATAAATGGATATAGTGCAAAGCAGATAATAACATTATACAAATCTTAATGAACACTGAATAAATTATTTTTACAGACACACATTATAAACTATACTCTGTCCCTATTTTTAAATAACTGTAATTGTATACCACTTACATGTTAGTGCTCACATTATAACATGATATGAGTAGTTTGCACCTTCTGTCAGCATTCTGGATAACATATGAAGGGAACTGTGTTATTATTAAAAATGCCAACTTTGATCGGTGTATGAGTTTTATGAAAGTATTATATATGGATTTTAAATTATTTTCAAAGAAAATTAAAAAAAAAAACACAGCATAGTTAACACATGTTGACTAAGGTGGTAAGGTGCAAAATGACAAAATTCATTCTTGGGTACAAGTGAGCCTGCTGGCGAAACCAGAAAGTAAGGCACCAAGGTGAATACACATTCTTGTGGCCAAAGTGCTGTTGAGTGTTATGCGACGATTCTGCAACTCACGCATCCTCTTGCTAAATACATGTTTGCCGCAGGGCACTCAGGTCTGCGCAGAACTAAAGATTCATTTTCCTGAGGGAAAGGTCACTTCCCAAGCAGTCATTAGTACCTATGCAATGGGGAATATTGCACCTTTCACAGCCTGCACACATCCTTGCATTCCAGGGCATTTTCTGAAAAATCAACTTTAAAAGCATAATATAATCACGGCTTTTCTACTGTGGGACATCTTAAATGAACAATCTTAGTGTCATTTTATTAATAAAGCCTTACCCTTTCTATTTCTGCCTATTATAAGCTGATATGTCACTTAGTTAAAAAGTCAGATGCAGGAAAGGTCTGGATGCCATAAGGAGTTATGGGTGTTAACTGGAAGTATAAAAACAGGTGCTATAGGCTTGAATGAGTTAACTGTTATGACAAACTAGCAAAACATTTAGTAGCATCCCTTTTCTTATTGATCTTCCCATGTAACACTGGCTCTGCTGAAAATGATGGCATGCTACACAGGAAAATGTATTTTATTAGGTTTATGTAGCACTGTTTTTGCTATAAAATGTTGCACTGTCTCTGTTATCTTTCCAGTTCTTTGCTTTCCCTGAGGATACAACACAGAAACACCTACAATATGATCAAATACAGTAATGCTTTTTTTGACCACTGTCACAGCAACCTTTCTACAAAGGTTTGGAATCCTTCCAATGAGAAGAAATGCCACAGATGGGGATCAGCTAGCTCTGTTGATTGTCACAAATCATCAGGTGCATGGAAGTGCAGGGCTAGCAAGTAAAGGAACAAAGCTGGTCTGCTAAATGGTACCTTCTTCAGCAGAAAGAAGTAAGATTCTTCTCACATCACCGGTGAAGACTGTGTGCTGGTGGTCTAAAAAGGTGCCTCACAGTATCATGGCTGAATATACCCATGTGACAGAATAGTCAGTGGTTGGCTGGTTCCAGTTTGTTCAGGACTTGTGCTCCTGGAAGCTTATGTAGCAGCCAGTGCTTCTAGGTGACCCAGGAAAAGAGGTGCAGATAGACAAGAGTAAGTATAACGGTATGAAACCTGGCCAAAAGTGACCACTGGTTGTTTGGGATGTATGGCACTACCACTAAAATTGGATACCTCTGTTTTGTCAAAAAGAGAGCTGCATCCACACTGCTCCCTATTATTAAGAGGCATGTGCTCCCTGGCACAACAATAGTATTGGATCAGTGGGCAGCCTATAGAGGTTTTCCCTCACATATACCTTTCATGAACTACTAGCACCTTATTGGTCATGCACAGCCACAACTTTGTGGACCCAATCACTGCATCACATCCCAATGGAGTGGAAGCCATGTGGCTCCTTGCAAAAAAGTGCTTCAAGACCATGAATGGGATCCGTGTGCACATGGTCTCCTCTTACCTGGATAAATTAATGTGGAGAATGACTTACAAATGGGATTTGGACAATATTTTTCTCAATCATCATGTCTTGTGTTAGAGAATTCCTACAGTTTTACTCAGAGCAGGGTATGGCAACTCCAACAAAGGTGACAAAGAGTGACTATAATAAGGAAAATATGATTACAGAGGAGTCTGAAAGTGATGTAGAAGAAATGGACACTGGTGCTCCACTGACCAGTATCAATACTTGACTGGACAGAAAAATTATTTTATTTAAAAATATGCATTTGTACTTTTAACATTCATGGTAGGTCATTAAGAGTGTACCACTGGGGGACTTTTCAATGGGAATTTAAAATTAAATTCCTGAAGGCTATTGTGAAAGTTTCTTATCTGTTTAGTTTTTTGGCTGGGAGGGCCCTATACACATACATTTATGTCAGATTATTGTGCCACTTTTAAATTGCTATTCTTTTCCACTCCAGTACTTGGGATTCCTTTTGGGAAGTAAAGTTATAGGTAATTTCAGTAACTTTTCTCTTGTTTCACACTTATGGCTGTAAATAGGGTTTTTACTGTTGTCAGTGTAGAAAGGTAATGTAAAGTATTTAGAAAGTAGTACAAATGAAGGCATTGATTATTATACAATGACTGGCCAATAATATTCAAAAACGAGCATGCTGATTGGTCAGCCCAACCAACGTGCCCGTTGTAAATCCGAGAATATACCAATGAAAAAAGGTCCAATCACCTAGACTTTTTTTCCATTAGTATATCTCATAATTTTTTTACTTTTCTTTCTTTTTTTAAGAAAAAGAGAAAACAGACTACCTAAAATGAATGAGGGAGATGGCACAGACAAAAATAACAGGATAATCAGGTACAGTCTGCAAAACTAAAAAAACTTACCTGATTAACCTTTTATTTTGTCTGTCCCAGCACTCCCGAATGTTAAAAGTCTCCCGGTTTCTTTTCAATAAAAAAATAAATAAATAAATAAAAGCAACGGAGATCTTCCTTTCTCCATTGCTACCTTTACACAACACTGATGTATTGCGCGTAAGCGTGGGAACACAAGTCCCATACGCATGCACAGTACATCAGAAAAAGCCCCAGGATACGGAAAAATGCGAAAGGGCACCATGGAGGGATTATACAAAGACATTATTTTAGAAAAGTAAGTATTTTTTTCTTAAATAATGTCATTGTATAATAGCAATAACTGACTCCGTGGTGAGGTATATTGAAATGTACCCACAGTTGGCTTTATTTCATCACTCAGGCTTTGCACTCATGAATAAACCATGCCAACCATGGGTAAATCTTCAATATACCACACCGATGTCATGGGTTATTACTTAAATATTCTATTTGCTGTATTATTTTTTTAAAGATTAATATTTTACTTTAGTTAGCAGCACAGGTTTACAAGTTCCTGTCTTATTCCATTCCATTCATGTTCAGTGTAGGGGCATGATTTAAAGGGTCCTGATTCATTTTCAGTGTAGGAGCATGATTTAAAGGGTCCTACTTAATGGGTAGTTACAGTTCACAGTGCAAAGAGGTAGCATAAAATATTCAGAAATGTGTACAGCTGAAGGGATAGATTCATATTCTATTTCTCTCTGACTTTTTTATTTTTTTTTTAAGATTAATATTTTATTTAGTTGGCTACACAGGTTTACAAGTAGGAGCGTTGTTCTATCCCATTCATTTTTACTATGGGGCATGATTTAAAGTGTCCTGCTTAGCAAAAATTCATATCTTGATACTGCCTTTTGGAATATTAGTATGCTGCCTTTGATGTAGGTAGTTTAATTAAATTATTGGAATTTTTATTATTTTTGTATCATATTAATATTGCATTAGCTAACACTGCGGTGGTGGTGCTGCAGTAGTGTTGTCGCCTCACAGTAAGACGTTGTCCTGTTCGATTCTCAGCTAGAGCGTCTTCTGTGTGGAGACATGCGTGGATGGGCGTACCTTCGTTGAAGGTTGTGCGTCAGGGCTGGCAACTCGGCACGTAAAAATCTTCTGCCAATCATTAGCAGACCGGAGTTCCGCTGTGGCGACCCCTAACCGGGAAAAGCCAAAAGACACAAACAATTAATATTGCATTAGCTGTGCTTTAAGGAACAGGATAAGGATATGAATATTCAAAGTGTACAGTGCCATGACATTTTGAATATTCATAAACTAGAGCTTGGGGGCATTGACAATTGGCTGATGTGACTGGGACTTGGGCAGGGTTTGCTAATACACATACAGGGTGATCTTTCTCTCCCTCATGGTGCAATTTATTTTAGTCGCATTCAGTTGGAGCTGCGGAGGCACAGAGGAGTTACTCAGTGGAAATGGCTTAGTTTGCAACATTTTTCAGCATGTGCTTATCACGGTTGACAAGGAGTATTTTAATTACATTCACTCTGTAGTTGCCCCTGGGGTGGCAGATTGGCTGCAACCTCATTGCTTGGGTTGTACATCAGCTGCACCTTCACATTCTCACCACAGAAGTGTGTGGTTCTCTGTGGCTGTCATCGCCATGTGTTGGAAGAGGTGCTAGAGACCCTTGTCTTGCCTTTTGCTGGGGTAATTATTTCTGATGGTTGCACAGCTACGGGTGTTAGTCAGGAACCCATCCAGAACACTGGAGTAGTCAGAAACTAACAATACCCAGAAGGCTTACAGCACAACAGAGAGAGAGAAAAGAGGAACCCATACTGCTGGATTACTTGTAAGAGGAGGATGTTTTCTTAAAAAGTCTGCAGTGCTAGATAACTTCTTGAAGCTGGACATCAGAAGACCACTGGAGAGGGAGCTGTGGACTGATGTCAGATCGGCCAATTTCAGCCACAGCCCTGGAACATAACAAGAGCAGATGGAGCTAATCTGATCAAGAATTAGCTTTATTATTTCACTCTTTCTTTATTAACTCCATATCTGAACTCACCAAAACCTTTCCTAGCAATAATCACTTCCCTCAGTCTAGTTCCTCCACCAGCACCCCCACCACCCCTCCTACTGTCCCTGAACCCCCCTCATGTTCAACCTTAAACCCACCTCAATCAACAATATAAAAAGGCTTCTCTTCAAAATAAAACCTTGCATTAACGTCCCTGACAGCATGCCTTTAAACTTTCTCAAGCTTGCTGCTGATGGGTTTGCATATCCCATTAGCATCCTAATCAACAGATCTATTCAGGAATCTTATGTGCCTAAACTCTGGTGTAAGGCCTATAGCCTACTTCTCCATAAAGGTGGCAAAAAAACACCAATATCTCTAACTTCCATCCCATAGCTATCCTCTCCCCAATCTCAAAAAATCCTAGAAAAATGTACATACTTTTTCTTTATTATATTAGAGATACATTAAGTATTGTGTATACTACCACTGTAATATATTATCTTTGTATATTGTCCATCTGTGTTTTGCACTGACCATCAGTACCTAGGTCATGACTGAAAATGGTCAGTAGGCCAACTCAACTACCTGGAAAACAAATTGCAAATAAAATAAAATAAAATAAAATGGTGTTAGAGGAGCTTGTCTCAGAGGAGCCAGAGTATACGGCAATATAATCTGAGGCCAAAAGGTTAAATTAGGTCTCTTTAACTATGCCCTGCCATTTGGTTACAGATGGACAGAACAAGAAGATAAAATAGAATGGTCTGAAGATATAAAAGAACAAATGAAGAAGAAATGATCATACATCCTTGCAGCAAAGTCCAAGAGAAGAAAGGTTATGATAGAAGAATTAGTCTACGCAGAATAGTCCTGTGAGAGTTCCAAAGAGGGAAGGTGAAGTCCAGGGAAAGAAAACCATCAGACAAGCCCAAAGACTAGAACATTAAGTTACATCAGAGAAGACAGACTGCAAAGAAGAAGACAGATAAATCACTGAAATCAGGTATAGAACACATCATCTTTGCAACAGAGAGGAAGAAGTCAGGACAGCTTTAGAAGATAAATTGAAGAAATCTTGGACAAAGAACAATGGCAACAACAACAAATTACAGCAGAAAGGTATGGGACAAACAAGAGGGTTCCACTGTAGTGCAGAATTACCGCATGCAACATTGTCAAGTCAAAACTACCCCAATCATAAGAGAATGCACTGTCAGGGCAGAACTACCCCTTGCATAAGAGAATGCACTGTAGGGCAAAACTACTCCATACATAAGAGAATGAACTGTCAGGGTCGAACTACCCCATGCATAACAGAATGTTGTGATTACATCTTGGTAAGGGTATGCCAAAAATCACAACATTAATCTTGAGTGGGTTTTCTGAGAGTTGTAATTGTCTTCATGTTCCTGCTTGCATATAACTGTTGCATGGTATCATGATGTCAAAACAGAAAGACAGAAACTTCAGCCATTAACAAGTCTTTGAGTTATAAGGCACAGTAGTCAGGAAGTCCTTCTATGTGGCACACCTCATCATAAAAGGGTTCTCATCCAGGAAAAAAGAGGTCATCGTTCCCCTCTACTCGACACTCATTAGACCCATTATAGAGTACAATGCCCCTTTTGGAATGTACCTCACAAGACATCTGCATCAGCTGGAAAGGCCACAGAAGTACCTCACAAAGAGGATTACTGGACTCAAACAAATGCCCTACACTGACCGCCTCAAAAAACTCCAGCTTTACTCCGTAGCATATCGCCTACTCAGAGGTGATCTCTGCCTAACATATAAAGCTATGTCAAATCCAGAGCTGTTGGACATGCTACACCTAAAGAAATCTCAATCCCTCCGAGCTACACGCTCTAGGGACCTAAACCTTGTCACCACAATAAACAGGACATGCTGGAGGGATAGATTCCTATCCCAGAGACTTCCCATACTCTGGAACAGGCTACCCATCTATGTCAAGCAAAGTTCTTCATTAGCACTCTTCAAGAAAAATCTTGATGAGTGGATGGGAAATAGGAAATACACCCCGGGGATCACTTCTGTGTCTCTGCTTGACAGTGGCACAGGAAAATAACTTTCTTGGGTGGTGTAAGCCAGGGAACCTTGTTGGCTAGGCTTTCGTATGCCCTTGGGCCGATAGCCTAGTACCTACCTATGAACCTATGAACCTGATGGATAATTACAGAAGATTCAGGCAGCATTTTGAGCTTTATCTATCTGCTTGAGGATGTCTTAACAAGCCTGTAAGATATACTCCTCTCCTTTCCTGTATGATGCAGGGGAAGCTATACTTAAAATATACAACATGTTCATATTTCTCTTACCCATACTATTTCTTTCTCTAAAAATGTCTTCACTTCTTCTAGACTTACTATTCCCATTACTTATATCCTCCTGTCTTTCTTCAGTGGAACTGCATGCCTTCAAGGAAGTCACCCTTGGTCTTCCCCTTCCTTTCTTATTTCTTCCCTTGAATACTTAATACTTCAACCAATCCTCACAAAGAATATCAACATCTATCCAGCCCGCCTTTCTCCATAACACCCTATCTCTACAAACAAACCATACTGGATTTATTTATCTATAAATATCCGAAAACTAAGTATCCGCATTTATAATCAAATCCCAAACCAAGACCAAAATATAACTGGCTACACTCTTCCCTCTGTAAAATATCAGTTCAAAAACTTAATGGAGATATTCACCCCAACCAAGGTCCCACTGTTCATAAAACCATCATTTTCAACCGCAAAACAAACTAGTCACCTAATACGTCTTAGCAAAAACAGAACCCAAACTCATCTTACTAAATATGAACTCATCCAGGATTTTATTTTTTATTATTTTTATAGTGTTTTAACAATAAACTGTGTCAGCGGCATCTTGTCTTTTTGATTTTGATTGATGAAATGTGAAACTAAGAAGTATGTGCAATAAAATCCATGACATACATGCCTACCTTGCCACATACACTCCTGATGTAGTCATAGCTACTAAAACATGGTTAAAAAAGAAAAAAAAAGGCTAATAATAATATCACCCCCCAGGATACACTATACTCAGGCATGACAGACAAAAGAAGAGTGCATTTGGTGTAGCAATCAGCTATAAAAAAAATCCCTAACCTTCACCTTACTTTTACAGGAAATACTCACATTTAACAATGCTGAACTTCTAATAACACTCCTAAAAATCAACAATAGGAAAACTATACATGTTTAACAACAGAGAATAACACTGATACTGCTGAAAGCATCCTGTACTGGATAAATACCTGGAGACTAAATACAGAGTGGCAACTCATAAATTCCACTACCCCCACTGAATCCATAAACTTGATCAGCTTCAGACAATTAATAACCACACTCAGTAGAATCAATAAAACCTCATGGAGACACTCAACATTAGATTGGATGCTTGCAAACAAATGAGACAAACTGACAAAAGTAGGCTGCCTCTCAGCATAAGTGACCACATACCAACATATTCTATTAGAACTCACCATAACCTAGATAAACATATTATCTATAATCAAATATAAGATACAACCAATTTCAGCAAAGACATTTTCAGTGAAACACTAAAACAGCATAACTGGAATGCACTTAGAGCAATCTCACCAGACACTGCTGTAGAACACTTTAATAACATATGCTTACAGACCTTAAATAATCTAACAACAGTATGCAATAAAAATGTAAAGTCCAACCGTGCACCATGGTTGACAAAAGAAACAAAAAAAAAATCATGACAAAAACAAATAAAGCCTGGAAAAATTGGTATAAAAATAGAACGTAAAATGCCTTCCAGCAATTTAGACATCTTAGAAACCTTGCAAAACTTCATGTCAAACAGGATAATCAAAGATACTATACCAACCTACAAGACAAACATAAAAACAACTCAAAACTATTTTGCTCATGACTAAATAAACTAATCCACCCTGGCAAGACCACCACTCCCTCTCCGAAAACAGACAATACGACAGACTCTATCAAAAACAGACAATACGACAGACTCTATCAAAAACAGACAATACGACAGACTCTATCAAAAACAGACAATACGACAGACTCTATCTCCACTAGTTTAATTCCTACTTTATACAATCAATATTATCTCTCTTAGGCACTAATACATCTGCCCCCCTCTTTACCCCTGTCTAATCAAAACCATCCACAGTGATCTTTTAGTCCAGTATCTACCTCGCTCATAAGGAAGTTGATCCTTAAACTAAAAACTACTTCTGTAGCTGTAGACTCTACTTCCATAGCTGTAGCCCAATCACCATCAGACTACATAAAAATGACCACAGAAGTCATAGCCTTCCCTGTGTCCATACTAATTAACAGGTCCATAGCAGAAAAATATGTCCCGTCACTGTGGAATAAATCCTACATCATACCACTGCACAAAGGCGGCACAGCTACAGAGTTTAATAACTACAGACCAATAGCGATTCTCTCCCTGCTCTCCAAAATATTAGAGAAATGGATCCATATCCAGCTGATGCAATACCTAACCTCAAATAACCTGATTCCAGAGATGCAATATATGTTTGGGCCCCAGCATAGCACCACTACTGCTCTACTAGATTTTTCCAATATAATAAGCCAACATAAAAACGATGGTCTGCTTGTATCCACCATGTTCTTAGATTTGTCAAAGGCATTTGATACTGTCTCGCACCAGCAACTGCTCAATGGACTCTCCTCAACAGGACTTTCACCTTGTTGTGGTTTCTTAGTTACCTATCTAGAAGGCAACAAGCCTACTCATCTTTTCAACCAGTTACTACAGGTGTCCCTCAGGGCTCTATCCCTGGGTCCTCTCCGATTTAATATATTTATTACTGACCTCCACACCTCCACTCACCATGCTAGTTTAGTTCAGTATGCAAATGACTCATCATTAATATGTGGGTTCCTATCAGCATTTCAAATGTCGAAAACACCACATTTAATTTACTCGAACTGAAATGTTCGAAATCTCAGAAGAGCGAATTGATGGAACATTGATTTCTTTCCCAGGGAAAGAAATCGGTGGGCCGTTATCGGAGTTTGCTATTTCTTCCACTGTGGTGCGGTCTCGGAGTTAGTATATTTAAGTAGGGGGGTGTGGGGAGTGTGGGGGGGGTGAAGCCCCCCACTTCTGTCAGTGTTTAAAGTATTGAAATTTTTTTTTTTTTGCACAGAACACCAATTTCTTTCCCTGGGAAAGAAATTGATGTTCCGTCAGTTCGCTCTTTTGAGATTTCAAACATTTCAGTTCGATTAAATTGCATTCAGCGTTTTCAGCATTCAATATGCTGATACAAACCCAATATGTGCAGCCTCAACAGTAAATAAGCTCCAAGATATGACCCAAAAATCTTTCTCCTCTGAAGAAACCTGGCTCAAAGACTCAAACCTCATACTCAACCCCAAGAAAACTAAGTTAATGCTCTTTACCTCAGAAAGCTGCCAAAATCAAAAGCATTTTTTACCACAAAGTCAGCCAGTAATAATGTCATTGAAACTGTAACTCACACTAACTTTCTAGGTGTTATAATAAATGACAATCTCAAATATGACCAGCATATACAGCAAATCATTAAATCTACTCACCAGAAACTAGGCTCCCTTTATAATATCAGTGGATCATTTATAGATACTGCAAGAAAAACTCTAGTCACCACTTTCTTATTGCCAGTACTCTTATATGCCACCCCTATCCTAACAAACCTAAAAGATACTCAAAGAAAGAAACTTGCCTCCTTCTACAATAAAATGCCTAAATTTGCCACCAATCTCCCTCATAGGACCCAGAAATCTTATAGCTTAAAACAATTAAACTAGCTTGACCTACACGGCTATCTAACATATTCACAACTAACTACAGCACACAAGCTCATTCATCAGTCAGAAAAAATGCCCTGCACTACATAACTTATTACTGCCTACTGTCCAGCAAGTGACCTCCGCTCTAGTAACCCATTCTTATTACTTACAAATAAGTCAAATAATGCTGCAGGAAACTCACTCTACTCCCAATATGTTGCTAAACTCTGGAGTAATAGTATCCCCACACAAATAAAACTCTCTGGCAAGCTCAGTAGTTTTAAACCACTGCTTAAACAACATCTTAACCAGTTAATCTCTCACTGAAATGACAAAGCAATTTTTATACATAACTGCTGCCTGTACAATCCACTAAGCTGCACATGGGCTTTCTCTTTAATAATTTCCACCTCTGTAAAATCTTAGTATGTATAAATGCAACTATTGTTTATGTATACATTTAAGTAGAAATGTAACTCCGGTGTGTTTATGTTACTAAGTTTAATTCAATGTAAGCAAATGGAGCTTTTCTCCCTGGGTCTCAGCTGAAAATGGGTATTACCCATTCAGACTTTCCTGATAAATACAGACAGATAAATAAATAAATAAATTTGACCCTAACAATAATAATCTTAGCTTTCTAATGATCATGGAAAATGTAAGAAATACTGTAACAACAAAAAATTATTTTATTTGTGAGAAATATGAACTTTCATGTATCTGCAGTTGGACATATCCATTAGCCGGTATATCACTGAACTGTAACTGAGCTACAATACATATGAGTCTGCACAACTGCAGGAGTTCACATCAGAGATGGAGTCATGTATGGGATCTCATCCGATGTACTGAGAGAAAAAGGAAATAAACGTTATACTAGAGAAAAGCCATGCAAATATGCATTTTATCCAAAGCTGATAAAACAAAACACAGTTAAGGCAAATACTAATGAAGATCAAATACACTGATGTTTGGGTGTAACAGTATAACATAAGCACATAAGCAGCTGCACAGTGACGTTCAGAACAGTGGAAAGGAAATGTGGAAGGACCAGGCAGTGAGCCCATTCAATTGTACGAGATGGGTGACAGAATATTTTGCCTCATTTGGACAAAGGTATGAAAACTGTTAAAAAAAAGAGATACAGAACCATTTTGTAAAAAAATAAATGTGCAAATGTAAGACAATGCATGCAGTGGAGGATGATGGCATTGGTGCCACAGATCTGCGGTGCTATCTGTTCACTTAGATAATGTGAGTACAGTCAGAGATATATGGAAAGTTGTCTTAAACGTGATACAAATGTGCAGGCAAGTGTACCCTTGTATAGGTTTGATGCATAGACTTGGAAATTAAGAATGTTTAGAGACATTATTGCAAGACTTCCAACCTACACAGGGCAGGAAATACATGTGTGTGTAAAGGAAACATCTCATTTGCAAGTGAAGTAAAAAAATGTGCAGACTTAAGTTTGCTGCGATAAAAATAATGCAAAGCAAATACTATGAAGTCAAACATGAGGAAATACAGCTAATCCAGGAAGTGATGTCAACAAACAAAAATGCAAGCAACGACATTTTCACAGAATTTGTAGATGCATTTCATGGAATTTTATGCCTAGAGGAAAAGCATGCCATTACAAGGAATAAAAAGATTTCAGCAAACATCCACCCACCTAAGAAAATATCATGACATAACCAGGCAAGTTGAAAGCAGGGTTAGAAGGGGGAGTGTGAAATGAACAATCAATGCAGTGGGTTAATCCCCTAGTAATAAAAGAAAAGTCAAAGTCTACAGATCTGCTTAGACAAATGGACCTAAATGCATTTGTAATAAGAAATATTATTTGTTTTCTATTATGGATGAAGGTACCTACAGACTTGCCACAGCACGTTTTCAGCACTGGTGCAAATTCAGAGTTCTGACAGCTTAAGCTAGATAGCCATAGTTCACATCTAACTAATTATTTACTTATTTATTTAGACATTTATTTATTTACATTTATTGACTGGGGATGTCTGTCTAGTAAGCTCTTTTTTTACTTTAGTCTTAGGGAGAAAAGCTCCAAAACATACATAAGGCATAATTGGTCATGAATAGACAAATATGTACAGTAAGAGATACAACACTGAGTAGAAAGATTCCTTTAAAGCTTTAAGTCTAACCATGCTAATACATTCCATATGTATCTATTTATAAACAAACACTTGGTAGTACTTACATATACCTAATATAAACCCAGCTGAACTAAGATGATCCATATCTACTTACTTGAAACAATTATAGTATTTACCTACACCTAATAAAATCTGTCCAAGCTTATGCAGTTCATAGCTACCTAGTAATGAATGCTTAGACTGTACAGTAAATAAAATATGTGTTAAAACATCATTGTACAAACTTTATGTTGCACCATAGGTGGATTTCCTATGCCCTCATGCTTAAATTCATGGCTTTTTGACATTACCTTAGCCTAAAGGGAAGTTTTTTTCTAGTTTTTACCTATTTAATTTGAGTAACTCGTATTTTCATACCATAGTGGAAGGTATTGGTATATTTTTCTGTGATGAAATGCAATAACTGTAAATGTTTTTTGTATCCCAAATTCAGGCATGCATATTAGTGATGAACATGTGTGATGAGTGAGAGAGTGAAGGAAATAAAACATTGCTGAAGAAATTTTCATGCACTGGAGATAAAGAATGCTTTGAACCTGTAATGACATTGTAGTTTTTTTGTCAGTTTTGGTCAAGACTGAATTTGCATGGAGGTCAGACTTGAACTACCTATGACAAAAAAATAACAACTTAGTGGAGTCCAGTTCCCGAATTCTGAGTTCTTAAAAAGGATGATATGAAGAGTGTCAAAAGAAGCAGAATTTGGTAATGGACAATCTACATCATAACATTTGCTATTGTACAGCCTAGCATTATGTTCTCAGCATTAAGAAGCAGTTCTAAGGCTGAAAACCATGGCTACAAGAAGCCAAAGCTCTGTTGTATCTTAGTATTAGCCAGATATAAAGTTGCATCAACAAGGAAGATGGTGCACTGTTTGCAATGTGTGCTAGCATGGCAGTTACATAGTGACTTGCCATATCTCAGGTAAGAACTATAAATGGGAAGAGTCCAAAAACTGAATCTTGAGGGATCCCTTAGATCAACGCATATGGGTCTGAGATTAACTCATTCCACCTTTAACAATGGTATTTGTTTTCTAAGCAGCTAACAAACTACCTAGTGGTACTGAGTGACGGCACACTTAAATGATCAACTGTATCACAATCCTTTGATAAGTCTAAAAAAGAGGTGGCCCAACAACTTTATTGCTATTTAGATGTCCATGTATAAAATCTATGTTATCCACGAAGGTTGTTTATGTGGATATCTGTTGAAAATCTGTGGACTGTGATTACCATACCTCTCAACCTGGAAACATCAAAAATCTGGACAAAGGCCCATGAAAAGTAGGTACAACTGGCCAAAACACGGGATTCTAATTAACATAAAATCTGCATACATAATGATAAAACCCCACCCACTCCAGCAGAATTGTGGGATACCAACATGAAGATTGAAGTTACTAAATAATAATAAATAATGGCAGACATCTGAATTTCAGATTTCATACCCATCAGAAAATACATAATAATGCAAAACCTGTTATTCTAGCAAATGAGTTACAAAAGCAATATTTAAAATCTGTCTCTATTTTTGGGCCTTTGTCCCACCATTATTTTTGGCTTTGTCCAGATTTCTTGCTCTGAGAGATTGAGAGAGGTATGGGGACAGGTCTTTTTCAAACTATTTTCTAATTCTGGACTATGGAGTAGGAGAAGATGGATATATCTGTGCAGTGACAGAGACCTGGTTCAAGGCTCCAGAGAGTACCCCTGCATTACCAGGCTATAATTCATACCACACCTTTCGGCCACCTAACCTGGACCGAAACACTAAAGGTGGAGGCTTGTCCATATTCATTAAGGATATCCACACCTCCAGGCTAGTTGCTCAGCATAATGCATCTGAGATTATCTAAGTGCAACTAACTCTGGGCAAGACCGCAATCCAAACTGTAACTTGCTACAGATCCCCAACCATTCCCTAGGATTCCTACTCCTCATTTCTTGATACACTGGAAAATATTAGGGTACAATCCAACACCCTAATAATGGGCGATTTCAACTACCCCACCATTAACTGGGAAAACTACTCCTGTACCAACTCTTTTGCTCAACGTTTTCTGGAATTCATAAATTCCAAAGCCTTGGATCAACTTATCCAAACCCCCACCAGGGGCAGCAATATCCTATACCTGGTCATTACCAACATGGGTGATCAGTGTTCCACACCAGAGGTAAATTCCTCATTGGTCAGATCTGACCTCAAGCTAATCAGCCTAGACATCCACATCCCACCCCCACCCCCCATTAGGGAAACCACTATAAAAAATTTCTCCAAAGCCAACTTCATGCTTCTTAAGACAGAAGTGGCAAACTTCACAACACCCATGCAGACGGACAATAGAGGTATGACTGCTGAATCCTACACAAATGCACTTTATAAGCACTTATACGAGTGCATGGATCATGCTATCCCTAACAGAACCAAAATGCTATCCTCCAAAAAAGGAAGCCAATCTGGTGGTCCCCTGCCATAAACAAACTTTACAACAGAAGAAAGAAACTGTTGCAAAAAAGAGTAAAATCCCATGACTGGAAGAACTCCTTGATCACCCTCAGTAAGAAGGTGAGATCCCTCATAAAATCCTCCAAAGCTAGTTATGAAAACAAAATTGCCACTGATTCTAAAGACAGCCACAAAGCATTCTATAGCTATGTCAAGTATTTCAATGGCAACACTCAAATTTGCTCTGAGTTACAGCACAATGGCACTAAATATATAGAACCAACTGATATCGCCAACATCCTGGCAGATAGGTTCAGTGGTAAACTTTACCACCCCTCATCCCCTAAAGGGCCCATTTCTATACCGGAAGAATGCAAAGTTCCTGTAATCACAGCTGCGCAGATAAAAACCACTCTCTCCAAAGCCAAGAACACAGCATCCATGGGGCATGACAACATCCCAGGTTGCGTTCTACATGAACTACAGAATGAACTGGCATCCCACCTAAGCACCATGTTCAATCATAGCCTCACCTCAGGTTTTGTGCCCACTGAATGGTGCACAGTGACAATTATCTCACTCCACAAAGGGGGAGCCACCATGGAACCCGGGAACTACTGCCCCATTAGCCTAACGAGCCTGGTCTGCAAGGCTATGGAACGTATCATCATGGACCTTATAAACAAAGACATTGGTAATCTCCAAACTCTGGATCCCACCCAGTTTGGGTTTGTAAAAGGCAGATCATGTCTCCTAAACCTGAAAGACTTCTTAGAAGCAGTCACCAAAGCTGTAGACGAGGGTAAGGTGGTTCACACAGCCTATCTAGATCTCGCCAAGGCTTTTGACACCATCCCTCACTCTGGAATTATAGATAAACTCACTAAACTTGGTATAAATCCCTATTTTCCAAGATGGGTTGCCAAATGGCTCACTGACAGAACCCACACTGTGAAAGTAGCAGACTCCAAATCCGACTTCAGACCAGTGACAAGTGGAGTACCACAGGGTTCAGTCCTGGGTCCTCTCCTGTTTGGTATCTACTTTTCTGAAGTACAGGCTAACACAGAAGGTCTTTGGCTAATGAATTTTATGGATGACTGCAAACTAGGAGCCATAATTGAAACTCCTAATGATGTGGACATCATACAAAAGGGCCTCACTGAGACAGGTGCTTGGTGTCAAAGCCATGGCCTCAAGCTCAATGCCAAAAAGTGCACTGTCATCCCCTTTGGTAAAAACTCTGTACCCATGAGCTACCACATAGGTGGTAGTCTACGTATCACTGAAAGTGTGATAAGAGACCTTGGGACACAGGTGGGCAGTAGTCTCTCCTTTGATAATCACATCACCACAGTAGTCAGGAAATCCCTCTACATGGCACACTTCATCAAAAAAGGTTTCTCATCCAGGAAAAAAGAGGTCATTGTTCCCCTCTACTCATCACTCATTAGACCCATTATAGAGTACAACACCCCTTTTGGTATGTACCTCACAAGACATCTACAACAACTGGAAAGGCCGCAGAAATAACTCACAAAGAGGATTACTGGCCTCAAACAGATGCCCTACACAGACCGTCTCAAAAAACTCCAGCTTTACTCCGTCACATATCGCCTACTCAGAGGCGATCTCTGCCTAATATACAAAGATATGTCAAACCTAGAGCTGTTGGACATGCTCCACTTAAAGAAATACCAATCCCTCCAAGCTATATGCTCTAGGGACCTAAACTTTGTCACCACAATAAACAGAACATGCTGGAGGGATAGATTCCTGTCCCAGAGACTTCCCATACTCTGGAACAAACTGCCTATTTATATCAAACAAAGCTCCTCATTAGCACTCTTCAAGAAAAATCTTGATGATTGGATGGGAAGTAGGAAATTCACCCCAAGGATCATCTCTGTGGCTCTGCTCGACAGGGGCACAGGAAAATAATTTTCTTGGGTGGCAAAAGCCAGGGTACCTTTTTGGCTAGGCTTGTATAGGCCCTAGGGCCGATAGCCTAGTACCTACCTATGAACCTATATAAATTGCCATACCATGTGCATACAGGATGTTCCCATGGCAACTGGGGAAACTTGGTAGAAAGTCTATTAACGGAGATAAGACAGATCCTTGGATACACCTTTTAAAAAAGAAGCACTGGGTGGCAGGTGTGTACCCAGCTACAGAGAGAAGGCTGTAATACAGTGAAAACCAATTAACCTGTTATTATTTTTTTAGTTTTATTCCAATTAATAGCATGTGATGTACGGATAATCAATCAGAATGAAAGCATTTGTCAGCATTATATTTCTTTTATGTTCCATAGAAAACATAGTTCAGGAAGTACGTACTGAAGGGCTAGTTCTGTTAAGTGATGCACCTTTTTTAATCAGAATTTTCCTCCTTACCTAACCTTTCCCTTGTTTTTTTCCAGTCACTATTAAAAATGTCTTTCTCCCAAGCAAAGCACTACTGCAGATTGTTTTCATCTACAAGACTTACATGTGCAATACTGTTATTTTGTTTTGGGGGTCACGCCAAAAGGTAGAGTTAGAAATGCTTGTGCAATTCACTTAGAAAACTGACAAAATAACAGCATATTGTAGTGTCTAGCATTTCCTAACTACTACAGAGCTGCTGTTGCGTCTACTAGTTACTTACCGATCATCTCACTGTCTCATATAAACTTTTGCTAGCAGCATTAAATTTTTCTTAAATGATGAATGAACATTTTATAAATCAGCGCTGAGCATTTTATATGCAACAACATAAACATAATACGTAAAGGTTTCCACACCCCATGCCTTCCTCGTCGCTTTTTATTTTATGTGCAAATTGTGCAATATTTACTGCAGTGAAAGGAAAAGTGGTATTAGAGAAATGTTCCAAATGCCTTTGAAAGAAAAAGTCGACTCAACAAACACACACCTTAAACTTGCAAAACAAAAAACAGCTTCACTGGTGTGCTGTATAGGCGTAATAGTAAATAAGTACTCTGGACTGGAACCGTTGTAAATATGAGCATGTTTATTTATCACAAACTTCACTTTAAAAACAATAAGGAGCTTTTTGCTTTTGGTCTGAGGAAGTTTTTAAAGAAAAAATGAAAAGGTTTTATTGTTTTTTAAAGTGAAGTTTGTGATAAATAAATGGTGCCAATCCAGACTTACTATTATGTCTGTACAGGTGCAACTTTGAAGGACAAAGAACCAAGAATTCATTCTTCAGTCTAAGGCACACTTCCCAGGTCCTCCACTATAGGCTGCCAACATTCGAACTTGTACAATTTAACCACACAACGTAACTCTGCTAAAAATAGTTCCTCTTACAGGGTAAATCACTTTCTAATAAAACGTATGTTTTCGTTCAGGCTAGTCTCTTATCACCACCCTAATTTTCAGGTAACTTCCTCAATCTAGCAACACACCATGTGCTTCCATCTCAACAACAGGTTCTGAATCTGATAAACCACAGTAAAAAATAAAAAAAAACATCATGGGCAGCAGAGTTACGGAACTAAGTTTGATAAAAACAACACAATTGTACAACTAAACCACTTTTAGTTGAGTAGGCCATAACTCTACTGCTTATGGTGTGTTCTTTATTTTTTTACCATGGTTTGGTGTCTTTAGGTTTGAATCTGGATTGGAGTCTTGTCCTCCTGTGGTATGGCATAACGGCAAACTCAATGACTAACAGCAAATTAGAAAGCATATCCGTCTATCATCTTCTTTCTCCTCAGAATGTCCCCTTTGCTCCGGACTCCTGCAGTAGTGACAGTGATGTGTCCAATCCATCTCTGAAAGTAAACCTTCCAAACACCTTAACTAACTTTTTACTGTTCAGTCTCCATCTTCCAGTCCCATGACTCCTGCCACAGTTTTAACAGTCAGTCAAGCACGGCCTCACAAGCTGATGTCATCATGCATGCCTCTGCATGTTGATGGTGATGCGTGATGACATCATCCATTACTTAAAAATATAAATAAAAATAAAAAAAAAATAATAATAAATTGAGAATTGAAGAGGCCACTTAGAAATTTGTAGGACTCCATTATTTTGCCCTCAAAACCGGTAAATACTGAGGAATTCGGTATGCTTGAGAGGTATGGTTACAGTCTTCAGAACAGCAGAAAAAGCCAGCAATATGGCATAGAGAGATAAAGCTCTAACAATAGCCCATGTTACCCAGGTTCAACTAACAGCTCAGGCATGCCCATCCTGGTGTGAGGTTGCAAATACCACCATACCTTCTAGTTGATTTCTATCAGAGGACAGGGATGCACGGGGGGGGGGTCATCTTCACAGGAACTAGGGCATTGGATGAGTTGCCACAGTGGCAGAACAATATGCTGCCATACCCAATTGTGTGTCCTTTTTGGGGTTGTTTGTGTACAAAGGATATAATTTTAAAATCATGCTCTCTGAGACCCCTTTGCTAACATCTTATGATGTCAGTTGGCTAGTATCTGTTTCTATTGATGCATCAAAAAATGAACTAGATGCATTTCTTCAAGAAGAAATGCCTGTAGCCCATGCTTACAGTGCAGTGACTGAAACTGAACAATAGTATGCTCAAATGGATAAATAAATTCTGCCAGTGGTTTTCGGAGTAAAGCTTTCTTGATGTACTGTGCATGCATATGGGACTTTCATTGCCACAATTACGCAGTACATCAGTGCTGTGACAGGAAGCAATGGAGGAAGCAAGATCTTTGTTGCTCCTTTTTTTTAATTAAATAAATGTTGAAATTTAGATACTTTAGAGGTACAAGAGAGACAGGATGGAGAAAATATAAGGAAAATCAGGTACATGTCTTTAGTTCTGAATAACAAACATGATTTTTCTAGTATTTTCTCTGTAGTGTCTCTTGTACCTCCAGACTGTCCAGATTTCTAATTTTATTATTTTCTTTGTAATTGTGAATAAAACTTAAAAAGTTATAGCATATAGTAATGGAAGAAAGTCCAGACGTTTTACCATTGGTATATGTTCGATTTACAACTGGCACTCTGGTTGGGTTTACCAATCAGCTTGCTTGGTTTTGAATGTTAATGGTCAGTCATTGGATAATAACTATTAACAACTGAAAGGTAACATGCAAGAACCTTTGATCAGTATATCTTCTAGAATACAGAGCTTGTTAAGCTGTTTATATAAGCTTACAGCAAAAGATATAGCCGAGAAAGAAATGCATGTGGTAAATGCCTAATTTAGAGTTTACTTACAGAACAAAGAAGAACCAGAAAATGTTCTAGAATCTGAAGTGCACATGTTGAGTACAAATCCATAAAGTATAAAGAGTGATTTATTTATTATTTAATTTATTTACTGGGAAATTCCAACTGGACACAGGTCCTTTTTCAGTGGAGGCCCAGGGAGAAAAGCTCCATAAGACAATAAATCAGCAGCAGAGTACATGAAGAACAACTGAATATACATACAATAGCAAATACTACATACTGCAGCAAACATTAGCTATACATACAATATGAAACATAGCAATGAAGAGATATACCGATATAAACAAAAAAGGCTACATTTTCGGACCGTATTGACTGAGAACACGCAAAAAACAGAACAATCTCAAAAATAAAACTTTAATAAAACACTGGCACAATAACAAACACTGGTAAAAACTGGTAAGCGCTTCCGTTCCCAGTCATATGGAACTTCATCAGACCAAGTTACACCAGACAACAAACACGTTATATATGCTATAAAAGTTCACATGACATCTTTCATATCACATGACTCTACAAAACCTAATTTTTTAACCCTTTCTTCTTTAAAACAATTTTAAAATTCTCCTTATCATTCATACCAGGAGAATTACAAGCATTAAGTCCAATCTGCCAACAATGTTCTTTCCAATCTAGCTCATCTTCTGCATCTAACCTTTTTTTATAACCTAACACCTGATCTATAACAGAGAAGTGGAAACTTACTTCACTATTCCCCTTATGTTTCTGTGCTATGTGTTTGGCCAAACCATTACTCATATCCTGTAACCCCACCTCTCTCATATGCTTATACATTCTTTTCCACAACTCTCCCATCATTATTCATATATAAAATCCTAAACAACAGTCCCATAGAGCAATATAAACAACAAATTTGGGCCTACAGCTAAAACTATGTTTTAAATGAATAATATAATTCCTAGCCTGTTTAAATATTTCTTGACCTTCTAACACTAAAGGACAAAACTTAAAACTATGACATTTTATCATTCCTTTATTTTCATCTGACTTACCATAAATTTTATAAAAATGTTCCTTTAGATTCTTTCTTCTACTAGATACAAAATGGGGTTTGTCACCTATAATTTCTCTAAAATCTTCAAAATTGGTTAAAACACTTCCAATTGTTTATAATAATATGTTTTATGTTTCTTTTATCTACCGAATTTGATAATACACAGGCCAAATTAAAATCTTTTGGCTTAACCTTAGATATGATTTGATCCTCAATATGATCTCCTTTAACATGCTTAGCAACAACTTCATTTTTCATTTCTCTTACTAAACTTTTAGGATAACCCCTAGCAAAAAACCTATTTTCCATCATATTAACTTCTTGTTCAAAAAACTTATTTTCTTCTGTAAGTTCACTCAACCTCTGAAACTTTTCTTTCGGTATATTCCTTTTAAGGCTAGTTTTATGCATAGTATTATAATTGAAATAGCTATTGCTGCTCACTTCCTTTTTAAAAATTCTCACTTTAATATTGTTGGCAGATTTATAGACCACAAGATCCAAGAAATTAATTTCAATATAGTCACTATTAAAAACAAACTTTAAATAATCTGATGCAGTATTTAAATAGGCACCAAATTTAGATAGTCTTTCCATACTTCCTTTCCTTAGGAAAAATAAATCATCAATAAAATGCTTATAAAAAATAACATCCTCAAAAAATTCAGATTTGTACACGTACTCTTTTTCCCAACTGGTCATAAAAATATTTGCATAACTAGGAGCCATTACAGCTCCCATTGCTACGCCATTCTTTTGTCTATATATTTCATTATCAAAACCAAAAAAATTATAACTCAAAATCACATTCAACATTTTGGTCAGAAGCCTAGACTCATTAATCATGAAAATTCCAGCAGAACACATCTCTCTGTTAACAAATTCAAGCCCCACTGCCCCACTGTTCTCAGGTGTATACTACTGTTACCAAAATGGTGTCTTCATTAATTCTTACCTTCGTAACACAATCTTTAAAATTTAATGAATCTCTAATATATGATTCACTCCAGTGGCGGCTCATAATATTGGACTGCAGCCCCCCAGCTGTGAACCATAATGGAACAGTTCTACAAATCCTCTATACAAAGTGAATCTGGACTGCTGCCTTTTCAGTCTGGATTCAGGAAGAAGAAAGCAGACTGCTGATTTCCCAGAAGTCTATGTGGTGCTAAGCACATAGACTGGAAGGGGATCAGATGCACGAATGCAAGATTACCATTTGCAGGAGAAAGCTTTACTTTATGAGAAGCTGAAGTTTAAGATGTGGATTGCAGGTACGGGAGACTCAGCTGCGGGTACAGGATGAAGAAGTAGTGTGTGTGTTTCTTCTGCAGGTACGGGATGAAGAAGGTGTGTATGTAGGTACGGGATGAAGGTGTGTGTGTGTGTGTGTGTGTGTGTGTGTGTGTGTGCAGGTACGGGATGAAGAAGGTGTGTGTGTGTGTGTGTGTGTGTGTGTGTGTGTGTGTGTGTGTGTGTGTGTGTGTGTGTGTGTGTGTGTAATGCCCCAGTTGGTTTATACTGGTGGCTAGAGAGATTGCTGGTGGCAGTTAGAGAATACCTCAAGCTTGAACTCTGTACCTTGGGTGCAGGTAACAAGAGCATGAATCCCCTAACCACCATTTCTGAAAGTTTTGCAGATGTTTGCCTCATATTTTGTTCTGTTCTGTTCCTCATAAAATCTGTGGTTTCTGAGTTTTTAATTCATTAAATAGTTGATGGTGCAGTGGTAGCATTGTTGCCTCACAGCTAGAGGTTCTCTGGTTTGATTCTTGACTGAGATGCCTTCTGTGTGGAGTCTGCATGTCCTCCGTGGGTTTGCTCTGGTGTCCTCCCATGTTACAAAGACATGTGTCTGCAGTATTTCTCCCTGGGCCTCTGCTGCAAATTGGCTTTTGTTCCAAGTCAGACTTTTCTGGTTAACAAATGTTAAATAAATATAATTGACAGGCATTTGAATTTCAGATTTCATATTCTTCAGAAAGTACATAGTAACAATAAAGCTTTTATTCTAGCAATTTTCTAAGTTTATAAGATGAATATTTGAAATTTGTCCCTATTTTTGGGACTGTATTCCCCCATTATTGACTTCTTCCAGGTTTTTTGTGCTAAGGTTGAGAGCTATGGTGAGAACTAAATTCACTGAATATGTTTTAGGGCTGTATTCCCCCATTATTGGCTTTGTCCAAGTTTTTTGTGCTAAGGTTGAAAGCTGTGGTGAGAACTGAATTCACCGAATATGTTTGAGGGCTGTATTCCCCCATTACTGGTTTTGTCTAGGTGTTTTGTGCTAAGAGGTTGACAGCTATGGTGAGAACTGAATTCACTAAATGGTAGCCAGAGAAATGTAATGAATTTTCATTTCAAAATCTAGTGTGTTTAATCTGATTTTTAGGCCCGAGTTAGAGGCCTTCCTCATTACCTGTGAGAATGATGTAAGGAGTTTACTGCAAAGTAAAGTGTGTAATGGTTATTACAATCTTAGTATGAGTGAACATGAAGCCTTATTACAGTTGAAGAACAATCAAAATATTTATATAAGTAAAGCAGATAAGGGAAATGCTGTGGTGGTTTTAGAAATGGCCTATTATTTGGAAATAAAATTATGAAAAGGTGTCTTGGGCTGAAGAAATGAAAGCATTTAGTATGATTGATATGTGTATAAAAGAATGGTGGTTGGAAGGTCTTATTACCATGGACATGGCGGAGTATTTGAGTGTGGAGGCCTAAGCTAGGGAGATTTTTTGGTTTGCCCAAAATACATAAATGTTTGGATGAACCTAGTTTTAGGCTGATAGTGCCATGTCAAGGTAATAAAACAGAACCCCTAGCTATAGCATCTGATAAATATCTGCAGAAGTTAGTGAGTAGGGGTGAATCATATATTAGAGATTCATTTCATTTTAAAGAGTGTGTTACGAAGGTAAGAATTAATGAAGACACCATTTTGGCAACAGCAGATGTCGTATCATTATATACCACCATTCTTAATGCAGAGGAGCTTGAATTTGTTAATAGAGAGATGTGTTCTACTTGAATTTTCACAGGTAATGCGTCTAGGCTTCTGACCAAAATGTTGAATGTGATTTTGAGTTATAATTTTTTGTTTTTGATAATGAAATATATAGACTAAAGAATGGCGTAGTGGTGGGAGCTGTAATGGCTCCCAGTTATGCAAAAATGTTTATGACCAGTTGGGAAAAAGAGTATGTGTACAAATCTGAATTTTTTTGAGGATGTGATTTTTTATAAGCATTTTATTGATGATTTATTTTTCCTAAGGAAAGGAAGTATGTAAAGACTATCTGAATTGGGTGCCTATTTAAATACTGCATCAGATTATTTAAAGTTTGTTTTTAATAGTGACTATATTGAAATTAATTTCTTGGATCTTGTGGTCTATAAATCTGCCAACAATATTAAAGTGAGAATTTTTAAAAAGGAAGTGAGCAGCAATAGCTATTTCAATTATAATACTATGCACAAAACTAGCCTTAAAAGGAATATACTGAAAGAACAGTTTCAGAGGTTGAGTCTTACAGAAGAAAATAAGTTTTTTGAGCAAGAAGTTAATATGATGGAAAATAGGTTTTGTGCTAGGGGTTATCCTAAAAGTTTAGTAAGGTTAAGCCAAAAGATTTTAATTTGGCCTGTGTATTATCAAATTTGGTAGATGAAAGAAACATAAAACATATTATTATTAACAATTGGATATTTTTACCAATTTTGAAGATTTGAGAGAAATTATAAGTGACAAACCACATTTTGTATCTAGTAGAGGAAAGACTCTAAAGAAACATTTTTATAAAAGTTAAGATAAGTCAGATGAAAATAAAAGAATGATAAAATGTCATAGTTGTAAGTTTTGTCCTTTAGTGTTAGAAGGTCAAGAAATATTTAAACAGGCTAGGAATTATACTATTCATTTAAAACATAGTTTTAGCTGTAAGTCCAAACTTGTAGTTAATATTGCTCTATGTGACTGTTGTTTAGGATTTTATATATGAATAATGAGTTGTGGAAAAGAATGTATGAGCATATGAGAGCGGTGGGGTTACAGGATATGAGTAATGGTTTGGCAAGAAAGTTTGCCCGGAAGCAACTGCACGGCTCAGGGAAAACCAAATCAGGAAAAATAAGCCAGCAAAACATGACCCAGTAAAAAGACTGAAGTTTAATTATGAAATCCAAAGGACAGCAAGAAAATTGCATAGACCGGTTTCGGCTGGTGTCACATACACAGCCTTCATCAGTGTAACATAGGCAAAGTCAACGCTGTCATATAAATACACTCCACACAGTTGTGATTGGTCAATCCTACAGATGATCACGGATACACAACTGGATCCTGATTGGTGGATGTGCACCTTTGACGTTAGTGCCCTATACACAAACATTCCTCATTCTGGGGGCTTAGAAGCTCTGTCTTATTGGTTGGATGTCTCTGGATTATACTCATGTGAATTTAATGAATTTCTTTTGGATATGGCTTCATATGTTTTGAATAATAATGTTTTTTTCTACCACAATGTTTGCTATTGGCAAACTAAGGGTAACGCTATGGGCTCATCATTTGCGCCCATTTATGCGGACCTCTTCATGGCCTATGTGGAGAAAGATTTGATCTATAACTCCGAACACAATATCTACTTAGAACATCTTGATATCTGGAGAAGATACCTTGATGATTGCTGGGCAGTATGGAAAGGTGAACTAGATGGGTTGTTTGATTTCCTGGCATATCTCAATAACAGTCAATGGGGTATTGAGTTTACTCTACACTATGATCATGATAACATCACTTTTCTTGATGTCTTGATCAATAGATTATCTGATGACACTTTAGGTACCAAAGTACACAGGAAACACCCGGAATACAACACCATACTATATGCTTCCAGCTTTCACCCTCCACATATATCTAAAAATATTCCAAAATCTCAGTTCATCAGACTTAACGTATTTGTTCTGATGAAACATCCTACCATGAACAAAGTAATGATTTGACTAGCCGTTTCAGGACCAGGGGATATAAGATGGGCCATGTTTTTGATGTAATACACAAAGTTGGACATATGAATAGGGAGGATTTACTTACCTACAAATCTGATACTGTTTCAACTGCTCATCCCATCAGATTTACTACCACCTATGGAAGAAATTCTGATGCTCTGATTCAGAGTATTCACAGACACTGGAATCTCCTATTATACGATAATGATTTATCTTCAATTGTTCCCACCAATGTTTGTTCTCTTTTAGGAAAGGCAGAAATCTAGGCAGCACTTTTAGTCATTATAAACATTCCCATGATATTGGAGGATTAGAACCTATTCAAACTACCATTACTGGTACTATTCCAGTGGGATGTTATCCCTGTGGACACTGCATTAATTGCCCCAAAATATCCAAAACCAAGGAATTCACAAGTAGGAATTCCCCTATTGTATATGACATAAAGTTCTTTGCAAACTGTAGTTCTGATTGGCTAATTTATTTAGCCACGTGTACATGTGGGGCTTTTTATGTAGGCCAAACTTCCAGGCCACTCAGGCTGAGAATCTCTGAGCACACTAGTAATATCAAAAAAGGCAGATTAAATAATGCATTATATAAACATCAACTCACACATCCATCTGCATATTTTCTTTTTACTGTTATTGATATTATTCGTGGCAAAAAATCTAACAAAACTGGTTGGCATTCTTTGTTAAACTCAAAAGAAAAAAGTGGATTATTAAATTAGGTGGTCTTTTCCCACCAGGATTGAATGACAAATTTTAGGATTGACCAATCACAACTGTGTGGAGTGTATTTATATGACAGCGTTGACTTTGCCTATGTTACACTGATGAAGGCTGTGTATGTGACACCAGCCGAAACCGGTCTGTGCAATTTTCTTGCTGTCCTTTGGATTTCATAATTAAACTTCAGTCTTTTTACTGGGTCATGTTTTGCTGGCTTATTTTTCCTAATGGTTTGGCCAAACACATAGCACAGAAACATAAGGGGAATAGTGAAGTAAGTTTTCACTTCTCTGTTATAGATCAGGTGTTAGATTATAAGAAAAGGTCAGATGCAGAAGATGAGCTAGATTGGAAAGAATATTGTTGGCAGATTAGACGTAATGCTTGTAATTCTCCTAGTATGAAAGATGGGTAGAATTTTAAACTTGTTTTAAAGAAGAAAGGGTTATAACATTAGGTTCTGTAGAGTCATGTGATATGAAAGATGTCATGTGACCTTTTATAGCATATATAATGTGTTTGTTGTCTGGTGTAACCTGGTCTGATGAAGTTCCATATGATTGGGAATGAAAGCGTTTAGCAGTTTTTACCAGTGTTTGTTATTGTGCCAGTGTTTATTAAAGTTTTATTTTTGAGATAGTTTTGCTTTATTTGTATTCTGAGCTATACCAATATCTAGCTAGGGGCTAGGAATAAAAGTAGGGTGTATATACAGATAGTACTAAGCTCAAACGGATACTATTCTAAACTCATATACCTAAATCTTATATACAAATATTGCACTAAACTCAAGCAGATATAAAGCAGAAGCTCCACATGAAGGTGGAACAAGTTAGAAGGGCTAATGGGATGGAAGGGGAAGATAGAGGAGTAAGAGAGGAGGCTGAGTAGTATACGTGGTAGTGAGAGGAAGCTAGGTGTAACTCATTTGGATACATATTTGGAGTTGAGATGAAGTGAGGTAGTTAAGCATGTTATAACAGGTCTGAGAAATTTAGTGAAGAGAAAGGGGGGGGGGGGGTAAAGGGTGAGCCAGAGCCTGCAGAGGAAGGAATGCAATGATCAGATGGTGTGAGGCAGGGTGGTTAGGGGAGGGGAGATAAAAGGAGGGTTAGTACTCAGGATTGGTGCATGGGTATAACCAGAGACTTTTAAGTGAGTTTTTAGTGCAGTCTTGAAGTGATTGCAAGAAGGTAGTGTGGTTATGGGGGGGCGGGGATTCTTCTATAATCTAGATATGACGCAGGAAAATAGTGCTTCTCCCGCTGAGTTCTTGGGTTTGGTCACTAAAAGTAGATTTTTGCTGATGGAGCATAGTGGTCTAGTGGAGCACTAGGCCTGGAGAAGGTTTTGATTCAAGAGGATGGTTTACTAACTTATGGGTGAGAGAGAGTTAATTCAGGTGAAGAAGTTGAGGGAGTTCAAGCCAGTCAAGTTCCCTAAGTGAGATACAGTGGTGGCTGTGATAAGATGCAACAGTGGCAAACTTAGCAATTTTATTGTAGCAAGCCTTGAGCTTGTTTAGGTCTGTTTGTCTAAGGTAGGTAAGTATAGGAGAGGCATAGAGTAAAGTGGAGATTAGGTGGAAATTGGCAGCAGAAATTCTGGCTGTCTTGGTGAGGAATTGTTTGTTTCTGTACAATGCGCCTAGTTTTTTGTGAACCTTTTTTATGGTAAGAGACATGTGAGTGTCAAATCTGAGATTATCAGTCCCAACACCCAGTAGTTTGGTGTGTTCTGTTGGGGAGATGACAGTGTTGTCTTTGGCTAGAATATTAAAGTGGGGGATAATTGGGTTAGATTTAGTGGGTTGGAAGATAAGGAGTTTAGAGTTGCTCGGGTTAAGTAATAACTGGGCATTAGATAGTCAGTTTTCTACAGATGAAAAGGCTTCCTGTGTGATCTTGTGAAGTTCATGTATAGTTGGGGCTGAGCAGATGAGGGTGGAGACATCTGCATACTGTATAAGAGAAGCATGCTTGGTGGCTGTGAATAGATCATTGGTGAAGAGTGAGAATAGTAGGGGAACAAGGATGGAGCCTTGGGGAACACCGAGTGTTACATGAAGTCGAGGAGATAGGTCATTATGCCAGACAACTGATTGTTAGCGGCCAGTTAGATAGCTGTGAAACCAATCAGTAGCTGATTGGGAAAAGGATAGGTTAGTGAGAACAGAGAACAGTAGTTTGTGTGAGACCATGTCAAAAGCCTTGGATAGATCCAGAAATTTAACAGAGGAGAACAGGCCATTATTTTTATGATGAAGGACAGCATTAGTGAAAGAGAGCAAGGTGGTAGTAGTGCTGTGGTATGGCCTGAAGCCATGCTGGGTGCTGGAGAGAAGGTTATTAGCTAAGAGGCAGTCTAAGACTTGAGAATGTATGCATTTCTGAAGTATCTTGGAAAGTGGAGAAAGGATGGCTATGGGGCGGTAATTGGAAAGTTCAGTGGAGGAGCTACCTTTATGGAGGGGAATGATGTGGGATATTTTCCACAGTGTGGGGACATAGCTTTCAGTTAAGGACCGATTAATTAAGATAGAGACTGGATAAGCTAGGGCTTCTGCTGCTATTTTTATTATTCATAGGGGAGATTGTCAGCTGCAAGTTTTGTAGGCTTAAGTTTCAATATAAGTTTTTTTTTTATATAAGAGGTAGGTACTGATGAAAAAGAAAAGAATATGGGCAGATTATTTGGTTTTGATGTGGAGAGGGTGGGTAGAGGGTTGTGTTTTTTAGTAAAAGACAGAATGGTTTCAGTAAAGTGTTTATTGAATGAGTCAGCCATACTGCTGGAGGAAGGGGAAGTGGTAGGTGGGGGGGGGGGGCTATTTTACCTCGGTGGAGAATGGAGTTTATTGTGGACCAGAACTACTTAGGGTTGTGATGGGAGGAGTTTAGGGCAGACTAATATTGGGTTTTATCTTCTTTTATTTGCTTTTTGACCTAGTTGCACAACTCTAGGAATGACTGTCTAGAGGAGGGGGTTTTGTTAAGCGCCAATAGTCCCAGGCCTTATCTCTGATTTTCATTAGTGCCCTGGTGCTTTTTTGTAGCCAAGGGGAGCGCTCTGTTTTGATTCTGGCATTTCTTATGGGACATGTGTGTTTAGGATGTTTAGGAAGGTGCTATTGAAGAAGTGGATGACTTTATCCAGATTGAGGTACTTTAGTGGTGTCCAATCACATTTTTAAAGGGATGAGATACAGGAGAGAGGGTTAAAGTTTACCCTATTTTGCATTTGCCTATAGATGATGGGTTTAGCACAATTTAAGTGGTGTCTCAGAAGGAATGTTGGAGTGTGGTCACTGAGGCTGTCTGGTAAACAGCCAGCTAAGTATGAGTGAGGGTCTTTATTAACTAATATCTAGTCGAGAGTAGTATGTTTGTTAGAGTACTACAAGATAGCCAGTTGATATTAAAAATCACCTAGGATTATGGTTTCCTGGGGTAGGGAATGGTTAGCCCAGTTCAGGAGGTTTTCCAGAGGTGGGATGTTTTGGCCAGGTGGGAAGTAGTATCCTATGATGTTGATTGTTTTAGCTGGGTTTAGTTTGAGGTTGGCATACAGGATTTCTTCATTTTCAATGTGGGGGGGCAGATATATTTAGGATCTGGATGTTGAGGTGGTGTTTAAACATTAGAGCCAAACCACCCCCCTTCTTAGATAGTCTATCTACTCAAAGAATGTTATAACCTTTTTGTTGTGAGGTTTGAGGCAGGTTTCAGTCAGGATGAGAACATCAGGAGAGTATAAGGCTATGTTGGCATTTAGGTCATGATAATTAAAACAGCAAAGGATGATAAAACACAATGTAAATGAAAGAGCTAGTATAACATAGGTTGCAGCAAGAAATAAATATAACTTTCCAAAGAGCTATGAGAGAACTGGAAATACAGAAAATGAATATCGATGGAAGATGGGATTTCTAGGTATGTGGTTTCATTAGAGCCATGTACACTGTATTTATTGTTTGGGACACTCATGCTGACCAGCTGTAACAGTGACTATCACTGCTGTGAACACATTTTATGGAGAATGTTAGTTTAACGTATGCATTTCCCACTGGTATACTTTACTTTCCAGGGTATGTGAGTAAGGGAGTAGGGAGTTTGGGTTTTTTGGTCTCATTCTCAGGAAATTCTAGTAAATGGAATGAAAGTACTAAATAAAGGTTATCAACAGTTTATGCCGGTTAGTGTTTTGTTTCGTTTTACACTAGTACTTTTAGCTTTGAAGCTCAAGTGCTGTTTTAGTTTCAGTTTTAATAGGCAAACAAGAATGGGAGGCCTGTTATTCCCTGTCCTATTTAAACTCATAGAAGAAATAATAGACCAGCTCTGCCTGAGACACAACTGCCCAGGATTAGGTGTAAGTCCACCCTGGCTCAAACCCCAATTAGCATGTTGGTTCAAAAATAACTGTGTGACTTGAAACATGCATCCATTTCAGAATCTCCCTAGAATATTGGACATTGTACAGAACTGTTCTATTTTTTCATGACTAAAGATAAATAATAATACATTATCTTCCCCTTGAATGACTCCTGTTTAACACAACATACAGACCTAACTGGTATACCAGTAAGATGAACACAGGAGCATAACAATTTATGGATTTATTTACATAAAGATAACAAGGAAGTGTTCTGACTTAACAGTGCTCCCTGCATCACAGTGTACAAGAACATATAAATAAATGCAACAACCAGATCTCCCCTTCCTGGCTAAAACTGAAGCAGTAAAATGGATCATATTACCCAAACTGTTTTTCTTGTGCAGGCAAAAGCTATATATCATCTTGTATGAAGGCATGGCTAGGCTACAGAAAATTGTCTTGAACTTCATTCGTGACTCACATTTTTGTAGGTTATAAATAAAAAAATGAATGACAAGGGCTTGGACAAGGGGATTGGGAGTCTCAGATCTTCACCTCTATGGCCTTAAAGTTTTTCTTTTCATTTTCTAAGTGCTTGACAACACTCAGACTTAAGTGTTTGATTTTATTCTCATACATGGCATCAGGACACATCCGCGGTGGTGCAGCAGTAGCGTTGTTGCCTCACAGCAAGAGGTTCTCCTGTTCGATTCTTGGCTGGAGTGCAGGGAGTGCCTTCTGTGTGGAGTCTGCATGTCCTCCCCGCGGTTGGGTGGGCGTTTGAAAGACATGTGTAAATGGGCGTGCCTTCGTTGAAGGTTGAACGTCAAGCTGGCACCTCAGCGTTTGTCAAAAATCTACTGCCAATCATTAGCAGACCGGAGTTCCGCTGTGGTGACCCCTAACCGGGAAAAGCCAAAACACAACAACAACATGGCATCAGGACACATGATAGACTACATGAAAGAGGAGAGGCGTGAGGTCTCAGTGACAATAAAATGAAGGTTGCTATAAGAAATCTAAGCTTTCTGAATAGGATATAGTATTCCTGGCAGGGTCGTGTGGATTCAGGGTCTACTCTGACTTACCTGTGCTGAAGTTCTTGCTCTCAACTTACCATCCACATCTGTTCCACTGTTCTTCATTCTGCTCTGCAGTTAACTACTTTGCAAGATTCATGTAATATACTTTTTAGGAAGGCAATGTAGTACCCTGCATCCTCCCAAATGTGGTAATTTTTCCCCTCACACCCTTTACCTCTGTAATATAGAACCTCAGAGGTTGCAGTAGCTCAGCAAAAAGGACCATGAAGTTAATCATTTTTCATACATGATGGTACAACAGCATGGTGATGCAGTATTTTAACATCTCAGTCTCAAAGCTCAAGGGCTCAGTCCTGAGATCAATTCTGTGTGGAATCTGCACATTGTTTCTGTGCTTGCATAAGTTTTTTCTCGGGCTTCCAGTTTCTACCTCATTGAAAGTCCATTAAACTGACCATATATATTCTATTTACCCTTGCCCCTGTGACCTGGATTGTGACTAAAAAGAAATCTTGATGAACAGTTCACCTATTAAAATTAGATTACATTTTAACTCTCCCTACTAAACTGAGAAAAAATGCTATAATTTAAGCATGAATGATATTTAGGGATGGAAAGCTTCAGGTAAAGGAGCAAGAGCCTTGCTCTTCTAGTCTGGAGTGTCAAAGGATGTTATTGGCATGGTTACAAATTCTGCAGTGTACAAAAGACATAGAAGATTTAAAAACAAAATGCAAGCACATAGTGATCCAGTGACCCTGGCAGAATCTAGGACTGGTTTATTCATGCTTGTGCAACATGAATGCCTGCTTATTATGGTCTGTTATTTTAAGTTCATGGAGAAAGAATGACTTAAAAACTACACTCCAAATACTACAGTCATTATTCACTTTAAATGTTAATTTGCCTAACACTGCTTTCCTGAAAACTATCATTTCAGGTAATGCTCCACAGAGTTCCAATTATTTTAAATGAATGGGAGTTTTGCTACATAACATAAAGCCCTCATTATCAACTGAGTGGGATGCTGAACACAGGAGTAAAGACTCAAGCATATGCTAACAAAGGCCAAGGCAGACATATAAATGATTCATCTCTCTCTCTCTCCATAACATAAGGAACATCCCAGCTGGACATACTGGTGCGCTACTTGCAGTGGTAATTAGACAAGTTAATGAAAATCAGACCTCTTAATCCTTCAGAGCTGCTGCAAGTCCAGGCAGCATCATAGCAAGAGAATGCTCTAATAAAGGGAAAATAAAAAATAACGTTTTAACTGTGGAGTAACGCCACTGTGAAAACTTCAGTCTGGTGACAAGGAGCAGTTATAGCATGACTGAACATGGCACCCAGCACACATTACTGCTTTTACTGAATTAAGATCCTTTATTGGGCTGATCACTGGCATACAGAAGCAAGAGTTTCTGTTAAAAAACAAGCAACAGGTATAGAAAAAGCATTCAAGACTCATCAGAAGCTGTAGGTATAAGAAAGATTACAGACAGTAGTATCATTACAGCGATATCAGAACGACAACCCAGCCCAGCGAAGACTCATTTTTTTGTTCAGATAAATAATAGGAGAACTGTGTTTAAACCACACTGACTCATTGAGGGAAGCCTATAAAAATGACATCAGGATGGAACTGCCCTGTGTGTAAGAGGTTATTATTATCACATGTAGGTATGGGTTTGCCCAAGTTAAACTTGTTAATCTTGAGGGTTTTTTACAGTGTTAAGAAGTTCCCACATGCTGTTGCTTGTCTATAATCCTTATACACATCATCATTTTGTTTCACTAGGGAAAAAACAAGCAAGTCATGAGAGACTTTACTCCAAAGTTAAAGCATTACATTCGTCCAACCCTAAGTGAAATGCTATAAATAAATAAATAAATAAATAAATAAATGTGTGATGCCCCTGCACTGGCCCAGTAATCAAGAAGCCTCAATCCTCACCACTAGCACCAGTGAGGGACGTACACATTGGGAGGATGACACGTACACACACACTAAAGTACAATTTGCCTTAAGAGCACACAGAGATCACAGTCAGTCTGGGGCTGGTTTCTCCCTCTTTCTCCAGATCCCCAATAAGACTTCCCACTGGCACAGCTATAGGGTTAAGATCTCAACCGAGCGGTCAAGCCAAAACCTCCAGCACCCTCTCTGTTCAACCAGTGCTTCGTGTCTCTTGCCAAGTAGCTGACACACACACTTTGAGATTTGATTTATATACAAACACACACACACACACACACACACACACACACACACCTGCAAAAGGCTGGCACAAGTTTACTAGCTATGCCCCCTTCTGCCCAGGCTAAAAGGTAGTTATCCCTGCTACCAACCAGCTCTTTATCAGCTACTATAAGGCCCTTCCCAAAGAGTGACCAGTCCTACTGTGTGATGTTACTATTATCCAAATGGTAAGTGTGACCAAGGCTAAGGCTATTTAAGAGTGGCCTGTACAGTACCAGCAAACACATATGCAAGTAATCTAATAGCTTAAATACCTCTAAACAAACCAGCCACAATTAAAAGGTTTAAATATATTTAATAATAAAAGAACAAGACAATATTCAATACCTCAACACAGTGACTACAGAGTTCAGAATCACAGGAAATATTTTAAAACAACATTGCAGGACAGTCTCAAATAAATACAGAAAACATCTAAACTAATCTTACTATATTCCTATCTATATCTAAGAGAAATACTATACCAAAATAACTTACTTACAGAGCAAGGCAAATACAGATGAGAAGTGTTGAATGGATATTTTCAGATCCAAGACAAGATACAAAATGCACAGACTTTCTCACATAGTTCTTAAATTAATAATACACATTACTGCTGGGTCAGCTGGATGACATCACTATTTTTCACCTGCCTCCAATTCCCAGGCTAAACAGATACCAACAGAATTTAACATTATCCTGTGAAAAATACTTACCTCTCGGAAGTTTGCCTAAAACTAGAAGTCGTAAAACAATTAACACTTTTACATTTGAAACTTAGTAATTGTTTCTGTTTCCAGACAATAGGAAAACCTCTAGCTCTAGATGTCCTGTCTTATTGCTGAATTAACTAACTATGTTATGTTGTCATATCTCACCTTCATTCTTGACAGTTAGGGTTCCGACTCAGCCATATACTAAAGCTTGAGAACTTTCAATGGCTCGAGGCTAAATGCTATCCCAAGATGCCTAGCGACTGTTACCCAGATCTTGTTTGCCACTTGAAGCTTTGGGATTGCTTTTTCACTGGCTCAGGCTAAGTGGATTTTTTCTTAATCTAATTGGTATAATTGTTAGCTTATATTTGGTTGGCAGAATAATCTCCTTGTTTAATATATCTTAAGGGTTTTTGTATTCTTATTTAAGGCCTTTCCAATCTGTTATCTGTTTTTTTGTGGGTCATTGTTTTTTCTCTTAGGCCTCTACCTAGCTCAGCCCCCTTTGAGGAATCTGTTTGACTTACACGATTCCCTTTTTCTTTCTCTTTAGCCCGTTTTTAGTTAGAGGGCTGCCCCGTTACTCTTTTTGCTGTTTAAATTAGAGGCATCTCCTCAGGTTAGAGGAGTGCGTCATTTAAGTTAGACACCCTCCTTTAACTTCTTCTTTTTTACTTTATTTTTAAAAAATGGTTGTTTCTCCTTTTAGAGTAGTTGTGCTTGTAGTCTACACTTGTGTGAAATCCTTTTTCCTAATTTGGTGTCTTGCACTACTATTCTGAATTTTGACAACTAGTGACAGGATGTCTAAAGAAACTAAACAGAAAGGCTTGGAAGGAAAGTGAGGTACTGCTGCTATTTATTTTCGGCAGCAAACTCTTTTTAATGGTTCTGATGAAGACTGGCATCGTACCAGTTGAAAGCGCTTAACCTTTATGTTAACTATGCTTAAATAAATTTGTTGGTGTTACTATTGGATTCATTGGACCAGTTTGATTCTTTGATCTTCACCCGCACGAGCAGCGTTTTATTCCTCACTTTCCTTCCAAGCCTTTCTGTTGACTTTTGGTCATGGTTTGATATTTGGATAAAGAAACTAAACAGTCTGGCTTTAAAAAGTGTGATTCTTGCACACAAAAAAATGTGAATTACTGTTGGTCACACTAGTTGTGTGTATTGCTTAGGTGCCGTCCACCTGCAGGATTCCTGTTCCATTTGCCATGCGTTCAGTTCAAGGGTCCTACAGAAATGGAAAAATAAGTTAATTCTTCTGGGTTTGTTAAAAGGGCCTTTTGATTTGACAAGTGAAGGGACTCAGGCCTCCAAATCTTCAGACAAATCATCAAAAAATTATTCGGCTCCAGCTTCTGAGCCGTCAAAGAAACCTGAAAAATTGAGTTCTTTGAATCTGAAACCTGTCATTTCTGAGAAGGAAAAGTCTACTTCGGTTCCACCTGCAGTTCTGGAACCATCTAATAGTCGAAAAAGGGGCAGGTCACTGTCCTAGGACTTGATTTGTTTGGTGCCACAGTCTCCTCTATTGCAATTGGTGGTGGGTAGCCACAAGTCCTTCCATTCTTCTGGGTCATCCAGGAGATTTTCGGACGATGATGTGGAGTGGGTGGTTAGAAGGTTGCTACGTACACCGGCCCTGGCAAAAATTCTCACCAGCCCAGCCCAGAAGGTTGAAGAGCCACCCCCAGTACTTTCTTTACCTCCTCTGACTCAGTTGAGTTTGGAGCCAGAGTGCCTGGAAGTCCTAGTGGTAGAACCATTGAACCCGAAAACCATTCCTGGAGTTTTGATGCCGATCTCTGCTCCGACCACTTTGATGTTGTCTTCCATCGTGGGGTCTGGGGGCTGAGACTCCATTGTTGGTTCCGGGGTGGAGTCTCAAACAGGACCCTTGTTGGATTTGACTCTACCACTCCAGGCTTCGGCGCAGGTGAGTTTGGCACCAACATCAGCCTCAGTCATCCTCCTTGGTACGGGGGAGATCTCCAGGTTCCTCGGAGGTTGAGGCTCTTCTGGCCCAGGATTGTGGTGCCTTCAAGGTGATGAGGAATGTGCTTTCCTCTGAGACTGCTCCAGCTGCTCTTCACCCCAAAGGGCCAGTGTCAACCACTACGCCATCCCTCCAGCCCCAGCATAGAGAACCAATGCCCAGGGACAACCCAATGGGCAAAATCCTCTCTTTCGAGACCTCCCCAGAACATCCCCCTGAGGAGGTCCCTCAGAAGAGGACGCGTAAGAGGAAACACATAGACTCCCCTGAGTCTGTCACATCTGATACTGACTTAGAGGATTTAGAAGGGTCCCCACGGTCATCCTCTGAGGATGTCTCCTTTTCAGACATCTTAGAGATCCTGAAACAGAGAGGTGGCTAGAAAACTCTCTCCCCTTCTGAAGATGAGTTGTTGTACCTGGATGCTTTTGGTTCTCAGCCTTCCACCTCTTGGGTGTCTCCACCTTTCGACCAGCTCCTGGATGTAGTCAGTCAAATGGTGTGGAGCTCTCCAGAGTCAGTGGAGCCAGTTCCGAGGAGGCCCAATAAATTCATTACAGCCCTGGAAGACAGATAGTTTTTTGACCAAAGGTGTCCCCCTGGAATAGTAGATGCTATGGTAGTGGTGGCGGCCATCGAGAAGGAATTAGCTGAAACTTCTGCATCTGTCCACCTGTCGAATAAGGAGTGTCAAACGATGGACAGATACGGGAACCGTATGTTTTCTTCAGTGCCCTTTACCCTTAGGTCGCTGAATTATTTATCTCATTTCACTCGTCTTCAGTGGGATCTCCTCAAGGAGCTAGGAGATTCCCTCCAAGGTGCTACATCTGCTGGGATGTCTAACAAGATAATCTCTCAGCTTGTGACCTTAACCTCTATAGCTAACTCCTCCATGCGCCTCATTTCTTATGTGGCCGACGGAGTGAGCAGGGCAGCAGGCACAGGGATAGCTCTGAGTAGACATTCCTGGATGCGTCTGTGTGACTTTGCTGAACCCTTCAAGTCTTCCTTTACTGATGCCGTTTGATGGCTCGTCCTTGTTTGGGCCAAAAGTGAAGGAGACTCTTACCAGGAGCAAGCAAGATGGCAAAACTCTATCTGCCATGGGAATACGTTTTTCTGTCCTTCCCAGACCTTATCCCAAAAATCAGAAAGGTGGAAAAATGTGGTTCCAGAAATCCAAAGGAGCCTTGCTGAATGCTTGTGGTGAATTTTCTCCCAGGGGCAGAGAGGGAAATGACAACAGAAGATGCCGGCCTCACGGCAGAGGGGGTCCACAGAATCAGACTGAAAGAGATACAGTCTCAGGTAGACCCTTCCAGTACTCCTGAAAGGAGGCCCCCCTGTCCACCTCTGGAGGCAGTTGGGGGGAGATAATCACTGTACCTAAAAGCCTGGCTAAACATGACTCAAGACTAATGGGTACAGTCCATCATATCCAGGGGATACAACTTTCCTTTCTCCCTTCCACCACTTCCATCAAAAACCATCCTAGGCATACCACCTGTTCAAAGGGATCAAGCAACCTTAGAAATTCAAACGTTGATAGAAAAAACTGTCATCCAAGAAGTCCCCGCAGACCAAACTGGATCCAGAATTTACTCAAGGTTCTTTTTAGTTCCAAAAAAGACAGGGGACTGGAGACCAATTTTGGATTTCAGCAGACTGAACAAGTCGGTAAAGAAAACAAAGTTCCGGATGGTAACAATGCAGTCTATACTCCCTTTTCTGGGAAAAGACAATTGGATGTGCTCCACAGATCTTCAGGATGAGTACTACCATATAAAGATGGACAGGCAATCCAGAAGATATCTATGCTATCAGCTGAGAGCCAGTCATTACCAATTCCGAACTCTGCCCTTTGACCTCACTACAGTCCCCAGGGTGTTTACCAAATGCATGGCGGTAGTCACGACTCACCTGGGGTGTCAAGGATTCCGGGTGTTTCCATACTTAGACGACTGGCTCCTGACCGCCACCACCAAGCATCTACTAACCGGGACAGGAGACACCACTATTTATCTCTGCTCAGAACTGGGCATTACTATAAATTTAGAAAAATCTGCCTTGTTGCCATCACAGCATATTACCTTTATAGGGGCAGACTTAAACACAAAAGACATGCTGGCAAAACTGCCTCACAAAAGAGTTCAAATGCTGTGCCATCAGGTGTCAATATTGCTCAGGAGGAAAAAAGTGCAAGCAAAGTTTGTCCACAAGGTTCTGGGTTTGATGCCAGCTGCAATAACACTATTCCCACTGGCACATCTACACATGAGAATATTACAGCAGCTACTTTTCGCTCAGTGGTCTATGCAGGAGTTGCCCATGTCACACAAAATCCTCATTATGAACACCTGTAAGAGGGACCTACAATGGTGGCTTCATTCCACATAGGTCATGATAGGCAGATCATTTATTCTTCCCCAACCGATAGCAAGGTAACCATGGACGCTTCCCAGATAGGGTGAGGGAGCTTTATCTGGGACATACTGTCCAAGGGACTTGGCAAGAACATGAATACCACTTGCATATCAATGTCCTAGAGATGAGAGCGGAACTCCTAGAACTGCAAGCATTCCAGAGCTCTCTTCCAACAGGTATGATTGCAATACAGACAGACACTATGTCCATGGTGTGGTACATCAACAAACAAGGTGGAACCAGATCCTATCCCCTCTGTTGAGAGGCTCAGAGAGTTTGGCAATGGGCAATCTCTTCTCAGCATTTTCTAATGGCAACACATATCCTGGGGAAATCCAATGTGATAGTGGACAAGCTAAGCAAGGCAATTCTTATGCCTCATGAGTGGTCCCTCAAACAGGAAATTGTGAACCAAATTTTTCACAAATGGGGCCAGCCTTTCTGCAACCTTTTTGCCACGTCCATCAACTTCAAATGCAGCAGCTACATTGCACTAATCCCCCCTCCAGGGAGTCACCCAGGGATGCACTTGTTCATGATTGGCCCCCGGGACTTCTTTATCTCATTGCTCCTTATTGGCCTCGTCAGATATGGTTCCCCTTTCTATGGCCCCATCTTCTGGAGGAGCCTTGGATCCTGGACCCAGTGCCAGATCTTCTGACTCATCAGTCAGGATCGCTCCACCCATCTCTTCAAAGCCTCTAGCTGACGGCTTAGTTACTCCACTTCCCATTTTAGCCAGGCTTCCAGATCTGTCCCCAGCAGTGCAACAGATTCTGGTTTCATCACACAAGAATACAACTAGGAAAATTTATGCAAGCGAATGGAAGACGTTTTCTTGCTGGGCTGACAAGAACCATATAGAACCTTTTTCAGCCCCTATATCAGCAATCTTGGAATTTTTGACAGAAACCTTTAATCAGGGTGCAGCGGCAGCACGGTATGAGTACAATAAGCCACTATATCAAACTACCACGAAGGAGACATGAGATCTAACAGAATGTCCCACAGATTATGCAAAGCCTTTCAGAGGGGTTCATTCCTTTTAAGACCTCCTATAAGAGAACCACCACCTCCGTGGGATCTAAATTTGGTGCTATCCTCCTTAATTCTTCCTCCATTTGAACCAGCCTCCTCCTACACACTAAAGTTCTTATCTTGGAAGACAATCCTTTTCATAGCCATTACTTCCGCTAGGAGGGTTTCAGAACTGCAAGCTCTGTCTGTTCGTCCCCCCATCTAATTTTCCACAATGACAGAGTGTCTCTCTCAGGACAAATCCTTCCTTTCTGCCAAAAGTTTGTTCTGAGGCCAATTTAAATCAGTTTACCATGCTACTGGTGTTTTCCCCCAATTATGAGAACAAGACAGAATATGAGCTTCACCAATTGGATGTACATAGGCAGCTACGTTTCTACTTGCATAGGACAAAAGACTTTAGAAAATCTGACCAACTGTTTGTTTTATTCTCAGAAAACAGAAAAGGAACTTCAGTTTCAAAAGTGACTATCAAAATGGCTTACAGACACCATTACTTATGTCTATACCTCTCAGAATGAAGAGCGGCCAGAAAAAAATTAGAGGGCATTCAACTAGAGCAATGTCAACTTCCACTGCCTTTCAAGCCAGGTTCCCTTTGAATTCAATTTGTGCTGCAGCTACATGGGGTAACCCTCATACCTTTATCACTCATTACAAATTAGACGTGGCCTTCTGGAACAGGGCATCCTTTGGTTCCACTGTTCTGCAGAGTTATTTCCTTGAGCCACCCGAGTAAGAAGGTGCTAGGGATGCTGTCCCAACCATCACAAATGAAGGCGAGATAGGACAACATATTATAAAGAAGTTGTGTACTCACCATAATGTTCCATGTTTGTTGTCCATAACCTCACCTTCATTCTTACATCCCGCCTACCTTCTCCCTTCCTGGAGGATCAAGAGGACCTTTTCTAAAATTGGCTATAAGTTCCTAATTCCCATACCTTAGGAATTATGGGCAAAGGATCTGTTGTAATAGTTGTATTGGGTTGCATAGTCTAGTGATTAGTTATCTCAAATGGGATCTGGGTAACAGTCACTAGGCATCTTGGGATAGCATTTAGCCTCGAGCCAGTGAAAGCTCTCAAGCTTTAGTATATGGTCGAGTTGGCACTAATTTTCGGTTCCAAACTCCAACTGTTAAGAATGAAGGCGAGATTATGGACAACAAACATGGAATGTTATGGTGAGCACATAACTTCTTTTTATAGCAAATTGTAAAACTCTTTACTTTTCAACTTATTTTCTTAAGAGTTTTGCAAGTTAACTTTGTTCCAACTTCTGCTATTAATATAGTTTACATACATTTCTGTTCTTTTCTAGTAGGGTACACTTTGGTTGCATTCTTGAAGCTCAGTACATAACATACAGTTCAACACACACTTCTGCACCAGTAGTTTAATATCCTCATAACATATATTTCTCTTACATTTGTAAGACAAGCACACAAATCATATTAATATTCACAAATGACATATGATTATTTACAAAATTCCAGATAGCTGGGCTGGCAGTGTCACAGTTCTATATAAATCATACTAATATTTTCAAGTGACATAATTATTTACACAATTCCAGCTAGCTGGGCTGGCAGCATTTCAGTTTGTCACAAAAGGTAAGAGGAAAGATTTAAACCAATAAGAAAGTCCATGATGATGTCTGGCTTGTTTCTAGGTGAAAGCGCTAAGTGGTAATAGTTCTTGGTTACGTATTTCTGCTTGTAACAATGTTTTTTACCTCTCGAATTAAAAAGTTTTGCTTACTGGATTGTGCTGGAGTTTCTGTCTGGCTATTACCTTGGAGCTGCATTGGACTTTCTAAAGAGGAAAGATTTGTCTACTTTTGGGGTAATGCAGTAACAGTACAGAAGGTTACAGTGTCCTGGTGTGGATGGAGATGAAGAATAAAAAGATAAAGCAAATGAGCAGGAAGTCAACAATGCTTCAATAATTTGTGAGAATATTTATTAACATAATATGATGAGGACTGCAGGTAATTAAGTAGTCTTAATATGCAGGACACACACACACACACACACACACACACACATACACACGGGAGGAGTAGATTTACCGTAAAGCAAGTTAACATGAAATAAACTGATTTCACCACTTTCAATTTCTGCAAATCTTTTCGGTTTCTAATACCATGACAGGAATGGACCCCATTCCTAAGTCAAAGTACGATTAAAAATCATGAAATTGATGTCAGCCAGAAGTGTTCTTCGAGCACCAGCAATGTGCCCAGTAATGACGACTCCTGCAATTCGTGTGGAGTTACATGCACTGGTAACATGTCTAAATACGACTGTAAATTCTTTTTCATAAGACCTGTTGCTCCTACTACTATTGGAACTGTCTGGGTATCTTTCTTCCACATTGTTCTCATTTCTGCCTACAAATCCTGATATTTTATGACTTTGCATCTCTCTGTATGCAAGACACTGTAGTCACTGGATGTAGCAATTTCAATGATCAATGCTACTTTTGTTTTCTTTTCATGGACCACTATATCTGGTTTTCTCAGATCTGTCTTTTGAACTGCTGGTAATGGGTGATCCCATGAGATGTAGACTTCGTCATTTTCTATGGTGCTTTGTGGCTCATGTTTCTAGTGTTTTTCAACCACTTCAGTACCACAATGTTTGCACAATCCCCAGTGCAATAGTCAGCACATTATTATGCCTTTCATTATACAGGCCTGCCATTAGTATGTCACAACCAGCAACAAGGTATGTAACTGTTTCCAATTCTGTTTTTTTTACAATGTGTCTGTTTCTCCCACATGTTCAATGGACTTTGTAAACCAACGTGTACGTAGCCCACTATCTTGGGCCGCCAGTATTAACCTTTCACCTTTTGGTTTGAATTTGCCTCTCCTTAACCATTTCTGCATTCAACCCTGATCAACATGAGGTTCTCCCAGACGTTTTCTATACTTGCAACTATATTTATGCATTTTCCACAATTCTTCCCTTCTCATTTGATCCTTCACCTTATATTCTTTCTTTTGTTTTTTGGCACATTCAGTTGTTGCCTGATTTTTATCTACTTGTTTGATTTCCATTCCTGCTTGACACAGATATGCTTCTGCTAGTCTAAGCAGGGAAGTCATCTTAGATTTATTCTCCTCATGTTTCAAAATGTTCACTGTTTGGGTCTTGTGAGGTCACCAGATATGTGCACAGTCCCACGATTGCAGACCTATACATGTAATCAGTTTCAATGAGGCACATATCTCCCTCGGAACAGGGAATATATAGTCTTTGTATGCACTGCTTTTTATAAATCATTTGATGAGCATGAAGCATCCTTCTTGTTTTCCTATCAAATCTATCAAACACATTTTGGGGCCAGTCAATCACTCCAAAATTGTAAGTTAGGACAGGAAGAGAAAATTGGTTTATAGCTTGAATTTTGTTCCTAGATGTCAATGCTGTTTTCAGGATTAATTTAAGTATTCTAAAATATTCCTTACTAAGTTTTATTTGTATTTATTCTTGTTTTATTGTTGATCCTTAGAAAAAACGGCAAGTAAATACATGAGAATCTCCAAAACAGACTCCTTCACCAATCAGGCACAGTCCAGAAGTAATCCAAAGGAAAACCAAGTAATCCAGCTATAAAATGCTCCACTGTTGTAAAATAAAAAGCACAATCCAGTTGTAAAAATCTACTACACTTTATTTCATTGTTCATCCATCAATTCCCAAATATTTAAACACTCCCTCTTGCTCAAGTTCTTTTATATCACATTCTTGTCCTAAGCTGGCATGTTCATGGTGCTGCAGTTTTCCTACTTTAAAGGATGCTTTTGCACATTTATCAAGACCAAATTACATTCTTATATCATCTGAAAATGTTTTGACTACTTACAGATGTGCTTTCAGTTCCTCGTCTGATACAGTTTTAAATCAACAGAGAGAAGATGAGAGGTCTTTACACTTTGTTGTTTTCTAGGAGCAAAATTATAGCCATGGCCTAATCTGTTAAGCAGACAGCTTAATGCGTTAAGGGCAAGACAGAATAAGCAGTGACAGGGAGTCACCCTGGAATATCCCCCTTTGAATTTTTATCCCTGGAATAATAATGTGTTCTTTATCATGGCTTAATTGCAAAGTGGTCTGCCACTGTTTCATGGTCACTGTAATATAATCAATTAGTGTATGGTGTATCTTATACACTTGTAAGCACTCATTTATCCATGAATGTGGGATACTATCAAATACTTTTTTTGTAGTCAATCCACACCATACTTAGATTCTACCCCTTTTTACAGTTCTCCATTATGACTTTATTTAGCAACAGATGATCCTTTGTTCAATATGACTTTCTTTTATTAGCCTTTTGTTCTATTGCCATGATGAATTTCCTTCTAAATGATTATAAACTCTGTTGGCATCAATTTCGGTGTATATTTTATACACTTTCAGAAGGCAAGTTATTGGTCTATAATTTTTAGAGTAGCTTGCAGGTTCACCCTTAAGTAAGAGCATTGTTTTCCTGTTGTTAGCCAGGATGGTGTCTGTTCAGGGTGTGCATATAAATAGTTCTTACTCGTGGTTAAATCTTCATGCAAAGATGTTAATACCTTTAACCTGGTTTATATAATTACCTCAAAATCTGATAAGTCCGAAGCACAAAACTTCGAACTTCAAACCTCGAAGTGCAAAAACGTCGAACCATAGAAGAGAGATCACCACAGAGTGCGGGAAGGGAAGATTTCCCTTTACTGCACTGTAGTGCGATCTTGTAGTTGGCATATGTAAGTAGCAGGGGGTGTGGGGGTGCCGGGAGGCTTGCCCCCCTGCATAGAGCTTTTTTGTTTTTGTTTTGGGTATTTTGTGGGGTTTATTTGTATATTCGATGTTGTTAGCTTTTGAGGTTTGAAGTTCAAAGTTTTATGCATCGGACTTTACAGCTTTTGATTATATGATATAGACCCCCTTTAACCAGAAGTTAAGTATTGCATCTGGGCCTGGGGTTTTCCAATTAGAGGCTTTTCTTAACTTTGTTTCAATCACTCTGGTTGTTACTTCACCCCATTTCATATCCTGTACCTTTGAACTTCTTATTCTTTCATTTACTTCTTCTGTCCATTTAGCATCTTTGTTATGTTCTCCAGATCTTCATAAATACGTCTCCAAAATATATCCATTTCTTCTTTTTTGGGTGGTCTTTCAATTCTTTTTATCTTGTTTCCCAATTCCCTATAGAATCTTTTTGGGGTTATCAATAAAGTGCTTATTTTGTACTTTTCCTTATATATTTATCTGTGTATCTTCTAGGTTTTTCTGCCTGTGCTGAGATTTTGTTTAGTTTACTATTTGCAATAGAGCATGATAGATCCTGATCCATTATATTGCACATTGCTTTTATCATGTCTATCTTTCTGGGTATTTTTGTTGATCTGTTCCCTTTTCTATACTCCTCTAACAGTGACACTTCTTGTCTTAATTCCTTTATAGTTTTCTCTGTTCAGTACTTTCATAGTGGTATTCGATTTTTCCCCTTCCTTTCCCTTTTTAGGTAGTGACTCTGTGTTCTTGTGGTAGAATTTTATCTGTTATTAATTTAGCTGCACAGTAATATATCTTGTTTACTGCTGTTATATCACATGGATCTTTAAGGACAGTCCTAATTACTGTGTTCATTTGTTTTATAAAAATTCTAACTTTCTGAGTTTTATCGACCTTCAGTAATCTATTTCTTTCATTAACCTTAATATGTCTATCTCTATTAAAATCAAGCAACTCTTATCTTAGCTCATTTTCTTCTAAACTGAGGGCACATTTTTTTGTTCTCCATTTTCTGTGGGCATTCTATAGAAAGTTCTATAACATCTTCCTGTGGCACATTCTGTTCAATTTCATCCTGTGTCATCAGTGGCTCTGTCATATGGGAACTCACTGGCCTATCGCTCGTCAACATTGGCTGTGTCAGAGATACTACAATTTCCTCTTCCTTCCCTTGCTGTCCAGCTTCAAGTGAACATTTATACAGGTTTCCTGTGAGAGGCTCCAAAATATCTACATATGGCAACTGGCCACTTGCTTCCCGTTCCACTGGTTTCTCCTTAATTTACATGTCTATTGCTCTATCCTGCTGTTGTGCTTTCTGAGTTAGATTTTCTACACTGAATCTTTCACTTCACAGGTACTCCATAATCTCAGTTTCTACTTCTTTAACGTCTTCATTACTGATATTCATTTCTACTTTTCCTCTTTGTTTTCTTATTTTTTGTATTGTAAAGTTTCCCATGTCTGGATTCCTTTGCCTGTATTTCTCTTCAAATATCTTTGGTGCTGCTCTTTTTGTACTGATTAGTTTTGCTTTTTCCTTTGCATAAATATTACACCATATTAAATCTCTTTTTCTTTCCCATGTCCACATTTCTTCTTCAGATGTCTCCTGATCTTCCTGTTTCTCCTTACTTTGGAGACTTGTTCCATCATGCTGTGATGTAACCTGTGTTAGACCTTTTATATCAAATCTTTCACTTCGCAGGCACTCCATAACTTCAGCTTCTATTTTCTTTAACTTCTACTTTACTAATTTTCTTTTCTACATTCTCTCTTTGTGACATTATTTTTTATTGTGAAATTTTCCATATCTGGATGCCTTTGCCTGTATTTTTCTTTGAATATCTTTTGGGATGCCTTTTCACCTATATAAGACTCCAAATTGTGTAAGAAAATAAAAGGGACTGAATTAACATTAAGAATAGAGCAGAAGTTTGATGTTAAATAGTAACACTACAGAGTTTGTAATGTCTTACAGCAGATGGGGAGGGAATGGTGGAGAAAATAATCAGGAAATTTACAGAGACTATTAAAAATAAATAATCATTATATTTATTGCAAGTTAATCCCAGAACATGACAATCTGAACTGTGTATGGCTCACACAGTGCAACCAAATTGGGGGGTGTAAAAGGAGCCTCAGAGGGAAAAGTCACTTTTTGCCAGACACAGAGGCACTACAAGTGGCTATATTTCCTGTCCAACAAGGAGAATAAAAATGTGGAGCAAATTAGCAGGTTAACAGCTTTCAAGACATATTTAATCAACAAACTGTAATATGTATTGTCTAGATCTGTTAACTGTGCTTTATGTAAAAACTCACTGTCTACACATTGAACTTACCTTTCCATATGCTTTGTGGAATGTACTGTTTTCACTGCGTAAATGTTCATGCATTTGTTTTCTAGAAAAAATCACTAATCAGTATAACCAAATCATCTAATGGTGCAGGTGTCGGGTCTTTATTATAAGCTCGAAGGATGAAAACATCGAGCACCATATGGTCGATGTCTTCAACCATCGAACTGATAATAATAACCCCCCCAAAAAATAGACAAAAGTACCCTAACGGATTTAAGCAGGGGGGCAAGCTCCCATGCAACCCCTACACACCCCCTGCTACTTAAATATACCAACTCCAAGACCGCACTACATTGCAGTAAACAGAAATTTCCCCTTACGGAAATTTCCATTTACACGTTCAGTATTCTCAGCGTTCGCTATTCTCGTGTCGACAATATCAGATTCGATATTGTCGGCTTTTGAGAATATAATATAGACCCCAGGTGACTCTATAGTCAAATAGTGTAGTTGAACTATGGTGCAATTAAAAACAATTAAAACCCAACTAAAGGTTCACCTATCAAATCAATGGATCTGCTACTGTATATCTCCAGGATAAATGCCACAGTTGTCTTCAACTTGCCACATTGTCAAACCATTTCTTTTCAGTCTTATGTCCCACAACCACTCTTTGCCGATACCTGAATAGATCTACTAGCATCTCCCAACAGTATACTTAGCTTTGTGACACTACTCAATCTCATACTTATATACTTCTAATATAATCCTTATGATAGCTGTGTGTGTGTGTGTGTGTGTGTGTGTGTGTGTATATATATATATATATATATATATATATATATATATATATATATATATATATATATATATAAAATCTTTGAACCTGCTTTATACATCATCTCCCATCTACAATATTAACATTTTTCTGCCCTACCTTGTTCATTCCCTCACCTCCATGTCTTTGAATTTCTAAGCACTAATTCCATGTTTTATCTAGAAAACCCATTAATAACACCTCTTCAAATGCACAGTGTTCAACATCTGCTAATGCATAAGTTATCTTTATACTATAATATGCCTTTACTTCATATGAATAATCAAATTAGCAAATGTATGTTTAATTGTTAATCTATATTACTTAATGTCTGTTTAAAAATGTTTGCAATATGTTGGCGCTTTCCTCCTGGGCCACCATTTTTTTTTTTACTAAACCCAGTCAGACATACCGAGTAAACAAAATAAAATGAAAAAAATGATGCTGTCTATGGACTCCAAGTTTTGGCAAAAAAGGTCTGATGACCAGCCTACTCATCTGGTTAACAAATGGTCAAAGAAATAAAATAAAAAAAATGCCAAGACAAATCAGTTATATAAAATAAAAAGGCAACAGGACAAGCAGTCTTAGTGCAGAGGACTTGTAAAACAACATTAAATTCATTGTAAAGTGACCTGAATCAAGGTAAGATGAGGTGAACTATGTGTAAAGATAACTAACTATGTTGTAAGTAAATAAGAGGGACAGAATGAATTAAAACCATCTACAGCAGTAACCGTTAATGTAATACAGGAATGCAACACAGGGCCTTTTTTTAAACAATTATTTAATCATCTGTTGTGACATAGGCAAACTTACATTTACGTAAAAGTAATCAAACCATATTAAGTTCAAATTTACAAAAATTATCCATCACATATATTATGTATCTTATAATCTATGCAACATTACACAAATTATTCAGTTCCTGACTTCTCTTAACTTTGTCCTCCCAAAATTTTTTTTGCATGTACAGTTCCCACAATTTCCAGTTTTTTTGTATCTAATTTACCTCTACCCTTTTGTGAAAAATCACACTTCCTGTTCTTTTATCTCTGTTACAATATTCACTACTTCGAGTATAGTTGGTTTAGATTTTGATTTCCAGTTTCTAGTAATTGCTTAAACTTAACAAGGCCTTACTATGCCTGGGCAGTTGAGATCCTGTATCCCAGCTCAAAAAATATATATATTTCCTTAGTTACACTTATTTGCTCACCCTGTATTCCTGGCAGAGCACTCTCTAGGAAATTTATAAAGTTTGCCAACTCATTACACTCCCAAAACATATGTTCACAGCAGGGTGGAAGACTTTGACAGACAGAAGGTAAAATAAAGGCGTAACAGTGTACACAGCCTTTAAAAACTGGACCAGAGTCAATATGTTTGGTCATTTGAAAAATGAAATTGAATAGAAAGTAATCAGGGCAGCAGACAATTATTCTGTTTTGATGGAGACAACTCAGGAATGCAAAAGGAAAGGGGTATGTGAGAAGAAAACCTACAAGAGACTGAAAATTAAAAACAGTGCTCTCAAGTGTCCCAATTTACCCAGGATGTCACAGGTTTCAGGTAAAATTTAAGCAGTCTTCTGGCATCAGATTTATGTGCCCACAATTAGTGATAGCACATAGCTCTCTGCAGTGGCAATTGCTGTTTGTTTTTGTTTTGTTTTTTATCGACCTGACTTTTTCATGCTAGGGTCTCTTAGGTCTGTTACTTGCTAACTAACACAGGTGTATACTGCTGATATATTCTTTCTGCAGCTTAGTAAAACAATGTGTTGAACACCCCTTTCCTGACTGTGAAGATAGGTGAAGACTGCCACACTAGCCAGATAGAATTCTGTAGATAATTCTGTCATTTGTAAATATTAATGTAAGCCACAGGCTTGTTCTCTTAAATGTGAAAAGACTGCATTGGATATTGAACTGCAAAAATGTAACAACAGTGCACTAGTCAAGCATTTCATGACTGTCTTTGATGCCAAAATTCGGAGCCGATGTGTCTGGATGAAGGACTTCTGCCTATTGTTTTGAGGCCAGAGTTAATGGCTAGAATTTCCATGTATAAATGTCCTTTATTGCTCTGGTTTCTGACCAGGTGTAAAGAATGCAAATGTAATTTATGTTAGCCTGGCAACACCACAGAAGTGTGAAGAATGATGTCATGTGAAGCAGCTCTGTGTTATCAATTTAAAGGGAGAGAATCAGAGAGCTCTGAGCATTTTGTCTTGAGAACATCCAGCATCACCAGCACTGTCTTGCTCTAGATGCAAGTTATTTAGAACTGTGTTTTCTCTTAGAAATAGCTAGGAATTTTGTGTTGATGTTAGAACTTTTCTACTGTATTATTTTAAATATTTCTCTATGATCTCTGAACTCTTGACTAGCACTGTGTAGTAAGAAGTATTGTCTTGTGTTTTTATTATTTATTAAATATTTTAAACCTTTCAACTGTGGCTGCTTTATGTAGAGTTAATTTAAGCTCTAGAGTACATTGCACGTATATATTGATACTGTACCAAGTCACTCTAATAAGCCTTGACTGTTCAGTCACACTTACAATTTGGATAATAATATTGCAAAGAAATAATTGGACACCCTTTCAGAAGGGCCTTTGAGTAGCTTATATAAGTAGGTAGTGGCAGCTGGCACTACATTTTATACTGGGCAGAAAAGGAGCACAGGTGGAGAACCTGGGCCAGCCTTCCCCAGGAGTGTTTGTGTGGTTGTATAAACTCTTATCTCAATGTGTGTGTGTCAGCTACTTGGGCAGGGACACAAAGCACAGGTTGGACAGAGAGGATGCTGGAGGTTTTAGCTTGCCCACTAGGCTGATATCTGGACCCTATAGCTGTGCCAGTGGGGAGTCTTATTTGGGACTTGGAGAGAAAGGGAGAATCCAGCCCCAGACTGACTGTGATCTCTATGAGCTCTTAAGGGAAATTGTACTTTACTGTGTGTGTATTTATTATCCTTTCCCTATATGAACACCCCCTCACTGGGGTTAGTGGTGAGGATTGAGGCTCCTTGATTGCTGGGCCAGTGCACGGGCATCACATATTAATTGTTTGGCAGTGGTGGGATATCCACACCACATATTAATCAGTTGGCAAATACTAACTGGCTTGTAGTGGTGTGGGTAGAGTGAATTCCTGTAGCTTGTGTACAGTGATCACTGAAGGTGTTTTTGTTCTCTAAATCAGCCACACAGTGAATACTCAAGAGTTCAGATCACAATTGTTTTATTTCTTTTGTTAGCTTAGTTAGTCAGGGAGAGCAAGCAGCATGTCAGCAGAGGAGTACAGAAAGCTGACAAGGAGCCAGCTGGCTGAGATGTGCCAGGCTATTGGACTGGTGCATGGAAACCTGACTATGGCAGACCTGATTGCAGCCTTGGTCACAGCTGCATCAGAAAACAGCAACCAGGAAGATGATCAGACTGGCAGTGGAGATGTACCACACTCCGAGAATGGATACGTTAACCTTTCTGCAGAGGAATTAAAAATCCATCTGGAGCTAAAGAGACTTGAGTTGGAGGCCAGGCATTTGGAAATAGAAGCAGCTGAGAGACTGAGGTGTCTAGAGAGTGAGGACAATGAGAAACTGCGATGGTTGCAGGGTGAGGAGAATGAGAAACTGCTATACCTGGAAGCTGAGGAAAAGGTGTGGCAGAGGCAGCATGAAAAGGAGATGCTGATCTTCACCAGAGTCATGAAGATAATGGGGAAGGGAGTAACCAGACCCCAGAAGCACAACAAAAGGTCAGTAAATTTCTTCCACAGTTTAAAGAGGGAGATAATTTTCATAGTTTAATTCATATGTTTGAGAGGGTCTGTAAACAGTATGATGTTGACCAAAGGCTCTGAGTACGGTTCCTGACCCCCTTACTCCATGGTAAAGCTATAACTGTGTTGTCTAAACTTGCTGATTGTGAATATTTTGATTATACTGCTGTTAAAAATCACTTGTTAGAATGTTTTAAGCTAACACCTGAAATGTACAGGAAAGTTTTGTGAGCATAGACGCAAGGCAGATGAAATTGTGTGTGAATATGTTGCTGAACTGAGCACTTATTTTTGTAGGTGGGTGAGTGGATGACAGGTCACCAAATCTGAAGGGCTGGCAGACCTTTTGGTGAGAGAACAAGCACTTAGCACTTTACCTGAGGACATTAGAATCTGGTTAGCTGAGAGACAATGTGCTACTTCAGATGAGTTGGGGAAGAAGGGAGACCTATACATAGCAAGCAGGGCATCCCTGTACAGGAAAGGACCCCCAGTACCACTCATGGGTCTAAAGGAACAGACTGCCCCAACAGAATCTGCCAGTAGCAGGGGAAGCCACTAGTCCAGGTACACGTCCAGGATCTAGGGTTAAATGTTTTGAATGCAACCAGTGGGGTCATGTGGCATACAGATGTCCATGGAGGCAAGATGGGGAACAAAAGTTGCGAGAGCCAGTAAGTGGGGAAGACAAAATCCCAATAGTAGGTTGCCTTGAGAAAACAAGGGTACCAAACTACCATCCTGCAGATGTCCTGATAGGGAAGGATTTGGATGAGGCAGTACCATGTGCTTAAGCAGTTACACGCAGTCAAGCTAGGAGACAAGCATGTGGCTCTGGTAGCCTGGGGAGACCCAGACAGACTGCATAGTTGCAACCAGGACTGGTGAGGTGGTTACTTCAGGGAGGGAGCTACTTTGTAGCAGTGAGACTGAATGTGAGCCACAGCTGCTTGTGGGTACTTATGGTCCCTTGGACAGAGTGACTGCAAAGGTATAGGTGAGTACTAGTACCCAGGCTGACAGTGAGGCACCACTGTCAGAGGATACCAGACTTCCTGTGGAAGGGGAGCTGGGAAGGGTTACAAAGAGAGAGTTGAGACAGGCTCAGCTCTCAGACCCTATATTGCAAGGCCTGAGGCAGGTAGCAAGTGAGGGACCTGATTCTCACGGGAAGGGGGAAATCTGTATATTGGGACAAAGGGTTACTGTATAGAGAGTGGACCCCTGAGGTAGGGCTAGAAGGTGAGAGGGTACAGCAGTTGGTGGTGCCTAGAGCCAACCATCTGGCGCTTCTAGCCATAGCGCATAATATTCCCTTTGCAGGTCATATGGGCATGAAACATACAAAGAGACATATTAGGCAGAACTTCTATTGGCCTGGAATTTCCAGAGATGTAACAGGGTACTGCAGGACCTGTGAGCAGTGCCAAAAGGTAGCCAATGCCGGAGACAAGGTGAGAGCTCCTTTGATGCTGTTGCCTATGATTCAGGAGCTATTTCAGAGGGTAGCTATGGATATTGTGGGGCCTCTGAGTACCCCAAGTTCTACAGGGAAAAAGTATATCCTAGTGGTAGTGGATTATGTTGCACAATACCTTAAGGCAGTGGCTCTGTCCTCCACTGAGGCAGAAAAGGTGGCAAATGCTTTGTTACAGATTTTCACCAGGGTAGGTTTCCCAAAAAAAATACTGACTGACATAGGTGCCAATTTCATGTCAGACCTACTGGCTTGTCTGTGGAAGTACTGTGGGGTGAAGCACCTGAAGACCACCCCGTACCATCCCTAGACTAATTGTCTGGTTGAGAGGTTAAACTCTACGATCAAGTCCATGTACAGGGATTTGCAGACCAGTTTAATAGGGAGTGGGACAAATATTTGCCCCATCTGTTTGTTTACAGGGAGGTTCCCCAGGAATCCACAGGCTTTTCACCCTTTGAGTTTCTGTATGGGCATAGGGTGAGGAGACCTCTAGATTTAATTCGAGGTGAGTGTGAACCTCACAAGGAATCTGTTGCAGCATATGTCCTAAACCTCAGGAAAAGGCTCAGGGAACTCATGGGCTTGGCCCAGGAGAACCTGGCAGAAGACCAATAAGAGAAAAAGGTGTGGTACGACAGGAATACATGAGTTAGAGTATGCTGTATAGCAGCAGGTAATGGTTCTCATTCTTGTCAGACACAACAAGCTGCAAGCAGCTTGGGAGGGACCCTACAAGGTGGTAAGAAAGTCAAATGATGTTAACTACATGGTGGAACTGCTAGGCAGAAGGCAGGGGCAAAAATTGTACCATGTTAACATGATGAAACCTTACCACGATATGGAGGCCCTTCTGCTGAGCATTTGCAGTCGATGGCAGGAGGAGTCTGAGGGAGATCTGGTGACTGATCTCCTTAGTGAGGTTCAGACAGACACCTCAGTGGAAGGGGTAGCAATGTCCCAGCAGCTATCTCCTAGCCAGGTTCAAGAAATCCGAGCAGTGTTACAGGTGTTTGGGGACATGTTCACTGGGAAACCAGGGTGCATCCACCTGGTGCAGCACCACGTGGATTACAGGACCCCAAAGGCCTATTAGGAAGGCCCCTTTTAGGGTGCTGAGAGAGTCAAATAGACTTTGAGGGAGGAGATACAGGAGATGTTGGAACTACGGTTGATACAAGAGTCCAGCAGTCGCTGGGCCTTCCCAGTGGTACTGGTGCCAAAGAAGGATGGCAGCACCAGGTTCTGTGTGCACTACAGGAAATTAAATAGTCACACAGAGTCAGATGCTTATCCCATGGCTATGACAGATAAGGCCCTGGAGCAGCTAGGAGGGGCTAAGTATCTTACCACCATTGATCTTACCAAGGGTTACTGGCAGGTGCCCTTGACTCCCAGTGCTAGAGAGAAGTCAGCCTTTGTGACTCCTTTTGGCTTGTATGAGTTCACAAAGATGCCCTTTGGGATGAAAAAATGCCCCAGCAACTTTCCAGAGACTGGTAGATCATTTCCTAGCAGGAGCAGGAGGGTTTGCCCTTGCTTACCTAGATGATATTGCCATCTACAGCCATTCCTGGCAAGAGCACCTTCAACATGTCAGGAAGGTGCTGGGCAGACTACAGAGGGCAGGGTTGACCATTAAGCAGAGTAAATGTCAGGTTTGGATGGCAGAAGTCTCTTACCTGGGACATAGAGTGGGGAGTGGTAAGATCAGGCCAGAACCTGCCAAAGTGGAAGCCATTCAGGTGAAGGCATTCTTAGGGACAGCAGGGTACTACAGAAGTTTGTCCCCAGTTATAGTACCATAGCTGCTCCCCTCACAGGCCTGACAAGGAAGAAAAGGTCAGATAAAGTAGTGTGGACCACAGCATGTGAGCAGGCATCCCAGAAGCTTAATGAAGCTTTTGGAAGACCCCCTGTGTTATCCAGTCCAGATTACAGTAAATAATTTGTTGTGCAGGTGGATGCTTCGAACCATGGGTTGTGGGCTGTACTTAGCCAGATTTCTTCAAAGGAAGAAGAGCACCCAGTGGTTTATATCAGTCGTAGGCTCCAACCCAGGGAGGAATGCTATGCAGCTGTAGAAAAGGAATGTCTAGCCATAGTGTATGGAAGAAATTCACAGTAGTGACAGATCCCAACCCCCTAACATGGTTAAACAAAGCCAGCCAGCAAAATGCTAAGTTACTAAGATGCAGCCTAGGGTTGCAAACATATGATACGTCAGTGCAGCACTGCAGTGGGATTAGCAATGCCAATGCAGATGGGCTCTCAAGACAGGGAATGGGGTAAGGTATACTCAGACAGACCTAACCCTCTCAAGCTAAGTTTCTCAAGGGTCACTTGAAAAACTAGCTTGAGTTCTCCTGGGGGGGATGTGTGAAGAAAGGTGAAAATTCTGTAGATAATTTTGTAATTTGTAAATATTAATGTAAGCCACAGGCTTGTTCTCTTAAATGTGGAAAGACTGCATTGGATATTGAACTGCAAAAATGTAACAACAGTGCACTCTGCTGTAAGAAAGCTAAGTCAAGCATTTCATGACTGTCTTTGATGCCAAAATTCAGAGCCAATATGTCTGGACAAAGGAATTTTGCTTATTGTTTTGAGGCCAGAGTTAATGGCTAGAATTTGCATGTATAAAATGTCCTTTGTTGCTCTGGTTTCTGACCAGGTGTAAATAATGTAAATGTAGTTTCTGTTAGCCTGGGAACACCACAGACGTGTGAAGAATGATGTCATGTGAAGCAGCTCTGTGTTATCAATTTAAAGGGAGAGAATCAGAGAGCTCTGAGCATTTTGTCTTGAGAACATCCAGCATCACCAGCACTGTCTTGCTCTAGATGCAAGTTATTTAGAACTGTGTTTTCTCTCAAAAATAGCTAGGAATTAGGAAGATTAAGTGTTTTTCTGGGTTGATGTTAGAACTTTTCTACTGTATTATTTTAAGTATTTCTCTGTGATCTTTGAACTCTTGACTATCTCTGTGTAGTAAGAAGTATTGTCTTGTGTTTTTATTATTTATTATTTAATATTTTTAAACCTTTCAACTGTGGCTGTTTTATGTAGAGTTAATTTAAGCTCTAGAGTACATTGCATGTATATAGTGATACTGTACCAAGTTACTCTAATAAGCTTTGACTGTTCAGTCACACTTACCATTTGGATAATAATATTGCACAGTAATAACTGGACACCTTTTCAAAAGGGCCTTTGAGTAGCTGATATTAGTGGGTGGTGGCAGTTAGTACTACCTTTTGGACTGGGCAGAAAAGGGGCACAGCTGGAGAACCTGTGCCACAGCCTTCCCCAGGAGTGTCTGTGTGGTTGTATAAATTCTTATCTCAAAAGTGTGTGTGTGTCAGCTACTTGGGCAGGGACACAAAGCATTGGTTGGACAGGGAGGGTGTTGAAGATTTTAGCTTGCTCACTAGGCTGAGATCTGGACCCTATAGCTGTGCCAGTGGTGAGTCTTATTGGAGACCTGGAGGAAAGGGAGAAACTGGTCCCAGACTGACTGTGATCTCTGTGAGCTCTTAAGGGGAATTGGCTTATTATCCTTTCCCTATATGGACGCTCCTCACTGGTGTTAGTGGTGAGGATTGAGGCTCTTTGATTGCTGGGCCAGTGCATGGGCGCCACAGTGATCATCAGAAATGGACCATATCCAAACCTCATAGTGAAGTGAGTGACTCTTGAACCAGTTATGGACTGACACACCATCCGGAAGCTAGCAACAATATTAAGCTTTGAGAAAACTCTAAGTTTAACCTCTCAGGGTTTGTAGTCCATACCATCTTTTCTTTGAGAAAGTTACTTTTTTCACACCCAGACACAAGCCTTTCTATTAAACCAGTGCAGGTTTTGCAAAACATGCATTCCTTGATCTATGATTTTAAAACAGTTTTTGTTTCTGTTTCCATTCCCTGCAACCCTTCTCCCTGGCTCTCATGTTGTCATTATTCATACTGCAGTCTTTTTTCTTGATCACTTTGACTAAGCACACGGGAAGGAAATCTAGAATCAGTGTAACACTTTGGTGAACCAGCAGCTTAGACTGAAGCATAAAGCTTGTTTTGCATTTTAACTGTGTGATACTCAACAGCCACAGATGGATATGCATACTTGGATTGCAACACATGTTCTGATTTTAAGGAGCATTATCCTTAATTTTCTCAGGACAGCATTAAAAGACATAATGAGAAGCCATAAAGGTGTCCCTATTATGGGAGGTATGTGACTGCAAAACTATGAAAGCAAGAAGTATAAGGGAAGGGATAAAAACAAAAAGTAGTATAAGATTGAACTGACAGCAACACGGGAAGAAATGCAAAAAGATAGTCAGATGGGTGAATACGTGTAAAGACCTTATGTCTCTGCATCTCTCTAAACACCTCACCCAGCTTGAAAAGCCCCAGATACTTTTACTTAATAAAATTGTAAAACTAGCTTCAACTATGCAACTGTACTGCAGCTACAGTTTGAGGCATGCATTCCTAATTCTGTCTGTTATGGATGCCATACAAGCGTATTAATATAGTATTTTTGATTTTACTCACAATGTTTTAAAAACATGTATTTCCTTAATCTAATATGCTTGTAAATAATATTTACTTGTAACATCTTCTTTGAAGTACAATGAAACTAATGTTTGTTAACTGTTTTCTTTTGAATTGTGAAAAATATATTTCTATCCTTGTTTAGAGCTTTTCTCCCCAGGCCTCCATTGAAACTGGGCATTTCAGTTCCCAGATGGACATTCCTGGTACGTAAAAGTAAATAAATTAAGCTGTGCAGATAGACTGAAAACCCACTCAATACATTATATCTCATTCAGGTTCTTGTATGGTGACCTTTGCTTAGTCCAAGACTATCTCCTTCACCCCCAAAAACAACTATTGCCATAAATACTCTCACTAAAGATTTCAGTCTCCACTGCCACATAAATATGATAGATATCTAAATCAATGCATCCCTTACCTATGGGATAAACATCCCTTCCATATCAAAGAATGCAACACCTTTAAATTTAGCCTTCACAATAGGATAGATAATCACAAATTCTCCCTTGTGGTAGGTAAATTGTTTCTACTTTATCAAAACAGCTAATATATTGACTAATTTATTAGGTTACTCATATTAAACTTTCTTATTTTTTTTTTGACTGCTTTGGAAAGGCTACTCAGTGGTCATTTTGATATGCTAATTAAATAGCAATGTACCTACAAACTTGTGCTGTGAGATGTAGTAAGAAAGGAAGAAAGAGGAGGATGAAAAAAAACAGAGGTATTGCAATTGCTAATACACTACAAAATAGAAAAATATGTAAGACTCTTGTAGGGTAATAGCCTGAAAGGCACGTTACATGATATGAGTTTTGCATTACATTTCATTTCCAGTTATACTTGTAATCTTAAAGTTGCTAACAGTCTTGAAAAAAATAATGATTATAATATACTGTATTTTCTGATGTTTTAAGTTCAGTATCTACACAATTTTTCTCTAACAGCACAACCACAAAATGATGTCAATGTAGGTACTGAAGAAAGATTTACATGCAGCAGCAAATTATTCTGGGCAATGAAAACAACAGGAACAGCTACTTAATTGCATTGTAGTTTCACTGTTACATCATTGCATATGTTATTTCAGTGTAATGAGTTTCACATGCAAGACACATTATATAACTTGCGTTTTTATAACATAAGACTTTCCTGTTGCTGTTCATAACATAGAAATACACACTAGTTTAGGTTATGAAATACTGTAGGGGTCATTCTTTCATGATTTCATGGTAGATGTTTCCAGTTTCTGAGAAACAATTGGAAGTACTGCCCCTATCCAAACTAAAAAAAAATGAATCAAAACCTACATAATTTGGCATTTCATATGGTAAGGGGGTTATGTCCAACCACAAAGATTTTTACTTTGACTTACCTTAAAAAGTTCAGATGGGCACTTTAATGTAGAATACAGAAGAGTTACTGAATAATCTTCTTTTGGCTTCTTCCCGGTTAGGGGTCGCCACAGTGGATCACCCATCTGCTCATGATTGGCAGTGGAGTTTTACGGTGCCGAGCTGCCAGCCCAGTGCCCAACCTTCCACAGAAGGCACACGCATGCACACGCTCACACCTAGGGCCAATATGGAGTGTCCAATCCATCTACAGCATGTCTTTGGGATGTGGGAGGAAAACAGAGCACCCGGAGGAAACCCATAGTTACTGAATAATAATAGGAGATAAATAGGCTAGAAGGTAAAGCCCACCTACTACTAATGCCACTATTTTACACTTGTATACATACATATTTAATGAGGCAGAAGAGTGCTGACAGTCTGTCTTCTTTGCCTCAAGTGTCACAAGTAAGAAAACAAAAACACTGATGCCAAGCAGATTGCATTAGCTGATCACATGATTGCACAAGCTATACTAATCAATACACAAAACCTCACAAGAAGACTTGGAACAGTTATTTTACATAGTTGTAAATCTGCAGAATGCAGTGACTTTGCTACACGTTCCACACAGTTTAGGTCCATAGAAGGTGACAACAGACATAACTAAACCACAATAAATGTATCTGCATTGTTTTATTACTCGAAAGATGCCAGAGTGCCTCAAACAATTAGCCGTTATGGTTCGGAATAACTTTTTTCTGCAGAAACTCTGCAATGTATGGTATTCCTTATACTGTATCATACATGGAATATGAAGGCAAGACTATGTGAAGCATGGATTTATACCATTTTCCTCAGCTTGCCAATATCTGGCGCCACCTTGTGTTGAAAACTGGTACATCTGAAATTGCACATTTATTCATTTATGTATATATTTACTTATTTATTTACTTACGTCTTTCTTTTTTTGACATTTGTTAACCGGGTTAGCTCATCTCAGCCGAATTGCCCTTTTTCAGTGGAGACCTGAGGAGAATATCTCCAGCATACATATACAGACTTATGAAAATACATAGTAAGAATACAAAATTGACATGCAATGGAAAAACAAAGAAATAACAAGGTACATAAACTGTATGTTAAAAACATAAAACTAACAAAGTACATAAAATGTAGAACTAGGGGTTTTGTTTTGTTTTTTTTATTGCCATGTAGATGTTCAGGGATGAACTTGTGAGTTTTGCATATGTAAGAATGGAGAGAATATGATCGACATATTCTGAAAAGTAGAACAGAGGCAGAAGTAAAATTGGAGGGGAAATGGAAATTAAGGAGGATTATGACAGCGGTAGGACCTTGAGTTCCGGAAGTAGTTTTTAACTTCAGTTTTGAAGGAGCTGCTACTACTAATGCTACGGATGTTAGCAGGAAGCCTATTCCAAGCTTGGGGTACCAAGTTTTTGTACAGGGGTTTGCCAATATTTTTGTTTGGTTTGTAGATATCTAGAAGGTTCTGTTCACAGCTAAGAAGTGAATGAGCTAGGATGTAAGGGGATATTATGGACGAAAGAGAGGGATAGGCAGAGGGTTTACTTAGTAGGGAGTGTGTGAACTGCAGCTGGGAAAGAAAAAGGAGTTGGGAGAATTCAAGCCATTGAAGTTGTTTCAGGGCAAAGTGATGTTGTGATTTATATGGTTGGTTACAGGTAAATCTGGCTATATTGTTAGAGGTTTGTTCAAGTTTGGTTAGTAGGGATGACTGGAGATGGGTAAAGATAGGAGAGGCATAGAGAAGCCATGGAAGGAGGAATGCTTGTGCTAGGGTTGATTTGGAGTTGGCAGTAAGGAATTTTTTTTATTTCTATGGAGAAGACCCAATTTCTGGTTAGTTTTTTTAATACAGTGTTGTAGATGGATGTTGAATTTGGTCATCGATTATAATACCTAGTAGCTTGGTGTGTGGTTCAGCTTTGTTAAGGGTGTTATTGAGAGAAGAAATAGTAAAGGTGGATTTGTGGTGGGAGAGAGACTTGTAAAGGAACAGTAGGAGCTTAGTCTTTTTGGGGTTGAAAATAAGTTGGTGTTCAGTTAGCCATTTTTCAACAGACGAGAAAGTATTTTGAGTTATAGAAAGAAGGTTAGAGATATTGTCTAAGAAAGAGATAAGAGTTGAGACATCGGCATATTGTATGAGGGAGGCAGTAGTGCAGAAGGAGTGTAGATCATTAGTGAAGATGATGAAAAGGAGAGGACCAAGGATTGACCCTTGAGGAACACCAGTCTGGATATGTAGGAAAGTGGAGCAGGTGGATTGTCATCTGACAGACTGAAGAAAGTTTGAGAGATAGCTTGATAACCAGTGAATGGCAATGGGGAAGATGCTAAGATCAGTTAGTTTAGCAAGTCGCTTGGAATGGGAAACAGTATCTAATGCTTTAGAGAGGTCAAAGAAGAGGCAAGATACAAGAAGATTTTTGTCCATGTCTTTAGCAAAAGTGTGAGTGAAGACTATGAGGGCAGTGGAAGTGGTATGATTAGACCTGAAGCCATGTTGAGAAGGGGACAGTAGGTTTTCATTGATTAGGCACTTAAGAAGGTGGTTAAGAATATATATTTTTGAGGATTTTGGAGATTAGACAGAGAATGGCAATGGGTCTGTAGTTTGATGGATTCATGGAGTTACCTTGTTTGTGCAGTGGTATGGTATAGAAAGATTTCCAAATATCTGGGACAGTGGATTCTTGGATAGATATGTTTACTAGGACTGAGACAGGTTAGGCTACAGAGTAGGCTGCAAGTTTAAAAAAGAGTGGAGGGGGACTGTCAGTTGAGGGAAAGCATGGTTTTGTTTTAGCAGAAGAAACTTTAAGTAAGTGGTGAAGGCAGAGTTGAGAGAGAATGGGGTGGTCTTGTTTGAAGTATGCGAGGTATGAGAGAGGTTTTGACTTTGGCAAGTTTGGGTTAGTTTTTTGAATTGATTCAATGAAAATTTGAATTGAGTAAGATGGCAGTTTCTTGGGAAGTATTGTTAGGATAGGGATTGGGGTCATAGGTTCACCAGGGTGTAAAATTGTATTGATGGAGTACCAGACTTGTTCTGGGTTAGAATTATGGGTGAATTGGGCATTATAACAGAATTATTTTCTTGCCTCTTTTGATTTGTTTTTTGCAAGGTTACGGAGTTCTTTTTATCTTTCCCTTTCTGGTAAACAAAAATAGAAAAAATATTATACTAAGCATCTACTTGGTGATTTTCTGCTTTCTTGCTCTGTCTTTTAGACTTTCACTCTGGTCTCCATAAACTCCGGTCTTCCCTACTTGCCCTATCCTGTGAGTGTTCACACTAAAGAGTTCTGCTACACCCTCATCTCAAGCCACCCCCCTGGATGACTTTAAACATTCAGGACTCAAACAACAAAATCTCCTAAAAGCTCTTTGTAAACTTGCCAAAACACTTTATACACATGAAACTCTGCTACCCCATCTCTAAACTACAAGGCACTACTCTGGATGATTTCAAACACTCGGGACATCTCCTGAAAGTACTCTGGAAACCTGCCAAAACACCTTATAAATAAAAAAGCATGTATACATGTTTTTTCCTAATAATCGGCTTTTCAATATGCAATGTTTTTTGTCTCGAATACTTGTTTTAATATAATGTGTTTGTTACACTTGCAATTTATATAGTGTGCATCCCCCCCCCCCCCCAAAGTGTGGCTACTGCAGCTATCCCCCTCCTAGCATATTTTAGAGTTGCACTTGCGGCAGTTTCTGATGCTACTGTGCTTAGTTAAGGAGAGTACTGAACTCTGTTAAGCTAATATTCTTTAAAAGCTGTAAATGTACCCTTATATACCCTACTACTGTGCACCCAATACTTAACTGGCCATAAGACTAGCGTCTTACATAGATTTGCTGCAGCCTCAGTGATAGTGGTTTTTCTTTTCTGAGTACTTACCTGCTGTTTCTCATTCTCTGGGGTGTTGTTTACCCGTTTTAGTTTTTTATTCTTGTTCTTGTCCCCCTTAACTCCACTATGTTGCTTTCTCGCATGATGCTTTGCACCATTCAAATACTATCCTAGCTGGCCCCATATTTTTTGTTCCAATTTCACTTTCACTCTGGTCTCCATAAACTTCTGTCTCCCCTACTTGTCCTACCCTGGGAGTGTGCACACTAAAGCAATATTTTTTTTTTTTTTTTTTTTTTTTGTGTTTGGTTTTTATAGAACTGTACTAAGTGATGGTTCTGTGTAAGCTTTTCATTTAACAAAAAGTTAAGTCATGGTTTTTAACTGAAGGCATAGTATATTGTACATAGAGCTGTAGCAGTAGCTTGGATTCAGTATACTGTTGTACTTTGACTGTAATCTAGTTGAAGTTTCTACATGAGCTATGCGATAGTTCTGAGAAAGCATTTTATTTTTACAGGAAGTTCATCCAATGTACTCTGAATGCAAGCTATTTTATTATTCAAAAGATACCAGAGTGCCTCAAACAATTAGCTGTTATTATTGGGAATTATTTTTTTCTGAAGAAACTCTCCATGTCTTCTTCTTCTGTCTGCTTTTCCCGTTAGAGGTCACCACAGCAGATCATTTGTTTCCATTTTTTCCTGTCCTCTGCATCTTGCTCTGTCACACCAACTAGTTGCATGTCCTCTCTCACCACATCCATAAACTTTCGTCTTTTCCTCTTACCTGCCAGCTCCATCCTTAACATCTTTCTCCCAATATACCCAGCATGCCTCCTTAGTATATGTCCAAACCAACCCAATCTCACCTGTCTGGTTCATCTCCAAACTGTCCAACCTGAGCTGACCCTCTAATTTACTGATTCCTAATCCTGTCCATCCTCGTCACACCCAATGCTAATCTTAACATCTTTAACGCTGCCACCTCCAGCTCTGACTCCTATCTTTTCATCAGTGCCACTGTCTCCAACCCATATAACATAGCTGGACTGACTACCCTCTTGTAGACCTTTTCTTTCATCTTACTGGTACCAGTATGTCACAAATCACTTCTGATACTCTTCTGCACCCTGCCTGTACTCTCCTCTTCACCTCTCTTCCACACTCACCATTCCTCTGAACTGCTGACCTCAAGTATTTAAACGCATCCACCTTCTCCATCTCTACTCCATGCATCCTCACCATTCTTCTATCCTCCCTCTCATTCACACACATATACTCTTAGTCCTGCTGACCTTCATTCCTCTCTTCTCTAGAGCATATCTCCACCTCTCCAGGGCCTCAACCTGTTCCCTACTCTCACTACAGATCACAATGTGATCCTCAAACATCATAATCCAGAGGGACTCCTGTCTGATCTCGTCTGTCAACCTGACCATTACCACTGCAAATAAGAAAGGGCTCAAAGCTGATCCTTGATGATCCTATGGAATCCCACCTCCACTTTGAACGCATCCATCACTCCTACCGCAGACCTCACCAATGTCACACTACCCTTGTGCATATTGTATACAACTCTTACATACTTCTCTGTCACTCCCAACTTCCTCATACAGTACCACATCTCCTCTGTAGGCACCCTGTCATATGCTTTCTCTAAGTCCACAAAGACACAATGTGACTCCTTCTGACATTCTCTGTATTTCTCCATCAACTCTCTCAGAGCAAACATTGCATCTGTAGTGCTCTTTCACAGCATGAAACTATACTGCTGCTCACTAATCATCAACTCCTTTCTTAGCCTAGCTTCCACTACTCTTTCCCATAACCTTATGCTGTGACTGATCAGTTTTAGCCCTCTGTGGTTACTACAGCTCTGCACATCACCCTTATTCTTAAAATCGGTACCAAAATACTTCTTCTACACTCCTCAGGATTCCTCTCACTTTCCAAGATTTCACTAAATAATCTGGCTAAAAAATCCACTGCCATCTCTCCTAAACATCTCCATGTTTCCACAGGTATGTCATCTGGACCAATAGCCATTACATTCTTCATCCTCTTCATAGCTGTCCTTACTTCCTTCTTGCTAATCCATTGCACTTCCTGATTCACTATCCCCACATCGTCCAACCTTCTCTTGCTCTCATTCTCTTCAATCAGCCCCTCAAAGTACTCTTTCCATCTGCTCAACACACACACTCCTCCCTTGTCAGTACTTTTCCCTCTATCATTTATGACCCTTACCTGATGCACATTTTCCCAGCTTGGTCCCTCTATCTAGCCAATTGGTACAGATCCTTTTCTCCTTCCTTAGTGTCCAGCCTTTCATACAACTCTTCGTACGCCTTATCCTTAGCCTTCACCACTTTTCTCTCTTCACCATACGTCTCACCTCCTTATACTCCTGTCTACTTTCTTCATCTGTCTGACAATCCCACTTCTTCTTTGCCAACCTCTTTCTCTGTAAACTTCCCTGTACTTCCTCGTTCCACAACCAGGTCTCCTTGTCCTCCTTCCTCAGCTCAGATTTCATACCAAGCACCTTTCCAGGTGTCTCCCTTACCAGCTCTGCTGTAGTTACCCAACTGTTCGGTAACTCTTCATTGCCAGCCAGTGCCTGTCTTAACTCGTCCCTGAACTCCACCTCACACTCATCCTTTTTCAACTCCGGCTACTTGATCCTTGGTACTGCCCTCAGTCGCTTCCTTCTCTTCTTTATCACCAACATCATCCTACATACCACCATCCTATGCTGCCTAAATATGCTTTCTCCTGTCACCACTTTACAGTCTCCAATCTCTTCAGACCCTTCTGCATAGGATATAATCCACCTGTGTGCATCTTTCTCCACTCTTGTACATCACCCTATGTGCCTTCCCCTTCTTAAAATATGCATTCACCACAGCCATGTCCATCCTTTTTGCAAAATCCATTACCATCTGACCTTCTACATTCCTCTTCTTAACACTATACCTACCCATCTCATCCTCATCTCTTCTGTTCCCTTCACCAACATGCCCATTGAAATCTGCTCCATTCACCAGTGTCTCACCCTTAGGCACACTCACAACCACTTCATCCAACTCGCTCCAAAATTTTTCTTTCTCATCCGTTGCACATCCAACTTGCAGAGCATATGCACTAACAACATTCATCTTCACACCATCAGTTTCTAGCTTCATAGATATCACTCTGTCCAAAACTCTTTTCACCTTCAAGACACTCTGGGCATACTGTTCCTTCAGGATAACCCATACCTCATTTCTCCTCCCATCCACACCTTGATAGAACAGTCTGAACCCATCTCCAATACACCTGGCCTTACTCCCCTTTCATCTGGTCTGCTGCACACACAATATATCAACCTTCATTCTCTCTATCATATCAGCTCTCTCTCTCTCTCTCTCTCTATATATATATATATATATATATATACCAGTCATACTGCCAGCATTCAAAGTTCCTTATCCTCACTACCACACTCCTAAACTTCTTCCTCTCTTCCTGCCTTCGGGCATGCCTTCTCCCTCTTCTTCTCCTTCAGCCAACAGTAGCCCAATTTCCTCCAACACCCTGGCCTCGACTGATCTGGTATGGAAATCTGTATTATTGTCCACATACGTTATTTGGCAAAGGTTTTACACCGAATGCACTTCCTGACATACCCCCCCCACACACACACACACACACACACACACACACACACACACACACACACACACACACACACACACACTTATCTGGGCTTGTGACCAGCAAGAAGAATTGCACTGGCTTGTGCATTCCCAGTGGCAGAACCTCTTGATGTAATGTATGGTATTCCTTATAGTGTAACATACATGGAATCTCACAGTAAGACTGTATGTGAAGCACAAATTTATACCATTTTAATCAGCTTATCAATATCTGGCACCATCTTGTGTTGAAAAGTGATACATCTGAAATTGCACAGCTTTTCCTTTCTAATAAGCAAAAATAGAAAATGATATACTAAGCATCTACCTGGTGATTTTCTGCTTTCTTGCCCTGTCTTTACTGAGACTTTCACTCTGGTCTCCATAAATTCTGGTCTCCCCTACTTGTACTATCCTGGGAGTGTGCACACTAAAGAATTCTGCTTGCCCCCTCATCTCACTCAGGATTTAAACAACAAAATCTGAAAGCTCTCTGCAACAGTGCCAAAATGCTTTATAGACTGTGTATAAATGTTTTTTTCCTACTTGGCTTTTCAATATGCAATGTTTTTGGCTTGAATAGTTGTTGTCATATAACATGTTTGTTACACTTGCAGTCTATATACTGTGCACACACACCCCAAGTGTGGCTAGTATGGCTATTCCCCACCTAGCTTACTTTAGAGTTGCACTTGCAGCAGTTTCTGATGATACTGTGCAGGAGTACTGAATGCCCTTAAGCTAATATTCTTTAAAAGCTGTAAATGTACCCTTATATACCCTACTACTGTGCCCCTAATACTTAACTGGCCTTATTACTAGCATCTTAAATAGGTATTCTGCAGCGTCACTGATAGTGTTTTTTTCTGAGTATTTACCTGCTGGTTCTCATTCTCTGGGGTGTCATCTCACTTCATTCACCCTTCAGGCTCACTTTGCTCCCCTATCCTGTCCCATAATCCCACGGCCCCCACAACCTCTACATTTAAACTTATCCACACCACACCCCTTCCTCTGCCTGCTTCATCCTCATTATCCCCTTCTTCTGTTAGCTCCACCCTCCTCATCCATACACTGCATCTCTCAACATATTCCTATTATCACACTAGCACCCTATCTGCATACTACTACCCTTCCTTCATTTCTACAAACTTTACTACTCTCCTCAAATTAGCCACTTAAGTAGTTTTTTGCTGATTAACTCTAATAATCCTGAATCTAAAATGATTCTCATTACTCTCCTATAACTAATGCTCTTCTGCCTCTCTTCACCTTCATCATATCTGGCCCCTATCCGACATACTCTAAGCTCTCCTACAGACCCTATCTCTTACACCAATAACAGAAATCATTACTCCCTACCCATCACTGCTTATCTCTTTCACACAGACAACATACTGTTCTTTAAACCCAAACTGTTTCAGACACAGCTATACCTGTTTAAAATTACACTTACTGACAATTTAACCAAAATTAAATCCTATCATTACTATACAGTCTTGAAATTCCTCCAGCTCTGTGGAGGCATCCACCTTAGCCCTGGTCCCAACATCTCACAATCCACATCTTCAACCCACATTCCAGGTACACAAAATATGAATAACATTTATCTCAGTATGCACACATATCACGTGCAACAAATCTCCGAGTTGCATGCTTGCATGACTGCACAATCTCCTGACATAATACTAATCACTGAAACCTGGCTTAAACCACAAAGAATGTATACCAAGGTACTTCCTCTGGGCTTTAATATGTTCAGAGCTGATTGACTTAAAAGAAAAAGAGGTGGTGTTACAGTAATATATCTTGATTCTAGCTCTTAAACCCCTCACAACCAAACCATACCTCCTTTGATAACACCAAACTGTTGATCACCTACCTTAAATTAATCAACATTAAAAGTCTCTACATAGCATAATACATACCCACTGGCAATAACTTATCAACTCTGGAAAGTATCCTATCATGGGTATCAAATAAATCTCTCTCTGAAAACAGGTGATGCCAACATTAACTGGCAGAAACTTACAATTCCCCATACATAGCATAAACCTATTTGGATTTTCTCAATTATTCACCCAACCAGTTTCGCAAACCAAAATGGCTCAATAATTGACTGGATTTTGGTCTCCCATCCTAACAATTTCTTTCAATCTAAAACCCTTCCAAACTCTATTAGCGATAACCAACCCATCTGCAAAACTAGACTTAGTTCACATTCATGCAGACAACATACCGACAAGACAGTATGAAACCTGCCCAACTTTGACGAGCAGGCTTTTACAAATTTACTAAATTCCAACAATTGGTCTTTCCTTAAATACTTACCACTAGATGATGCAGTTGAACAAATTGATACTACATTCCTAAACAGTTTAGACAATTTAGCTCCCACCAGAAGGAAAAGAGTCAAAACCACCTATACTCCTTGCCTTTTTGTCTATACCAGATCAGTCATGCAAAAAAGAGACACGGCTTGGACAATTTGCCTAAAACATAACACTCATAATAATTTACAGCAGTTCAAAGCACTGTGTAACCTTGTAAAGAAACAGATTAAATTTAGACAAAAAACAATTCTATGCAAAGCCACAAGATCAGCACAAATCTAGTCCAAAAACCTTTTGTCACACTATCAAAAAATCCTAAACCCAAGAAGTCAGTCTTCCCCCCATCCCTCCTAAACCCAAGAAGTCAGTCTTCCCCCCATCACTCCTGTGATAGTATCTCCCCTGACACAGAAACTCAGTTTAAATCTTACTTCATTTTCATTAATAGCATAGATTCCATCACTAACAAATTCCCTTCTATCACCCTCTACCTTCTCTCAGCCTCCTATTACCTCACTCACTCCAGATTGTCATTCAACCATTTCCCACTTCCTTCATCAAATCTCTCTTGTGCAAGTTCAAACCATGTTCTCTCTCTGCAGACAATCTTCCTAATGAATGCCTAAGAATGGCTGTTAAGTCAACTGCCTACCCAGCCTCAATAATCATTAACAGATCCATCAAGGAAGCTTATGCCCCCTCCCTGTGTAAAAAAGTCTTCATCCTTCCTCTCCACAAAGGTGTTACCTCCACGAAAATTTCTAACTACAGGCCAACTGCTATTCTTTCAACAATATCAAAACTTCTATAAAAATGTATCCATAAACAACTTCTTTAATACCTACTTCAAAATAATCTCTCTCCCACCCATCATGGATTCAGATCAACATACAGCACTATTACTGCTCTATTATCCTTTAATAACACTGTCAACAAAGCACGGGACTTAGGAATCTTAGTCTTGTCTCTGTTCTTAGATTTAACCAAAGCCTTTGATGCTGTCGCCCACCCCAAACTCTTATCCCAACTATCTCTTCTGGATTTAACCAAAACATCCTTACAATGGTTCACTAGCTACCTCTCTTAACAGTTATCAAGCTGTCAAATGAATGTCTAACTTCACCATCAAAGGCCAAACAAAATCAAAGACTGCCAAAGCCTCTCCATCTTCCATCCTGAAATATTCAACAACATGCTCTCCTCTATTAATTGGTTCTTCCTATTATACCTTCCTCTAGATGAAGCAGTCCAAAATGTAATTCCATATTTCTAAATATACTCAACTCTCTTGCCCCCTCAAAACAATAAGAGTTAAATCTCTCTGCTCCCCCTGTCTACCCCAGCCCACACACTCTCTCATGCTTAAAAGAGACAATGCCTGTAAATTCTGGACTAATACTAAATCTCCCACCACCACCACCAACAAACCTATAAAGAATTCCATAACCTCACTAAAAAACAAGTCATCATTGACAAGAAAAATGTTACCTAAAAGACTACACATCTCAGCAACCCCCAAAAATTCTGTAATACTATCAATCAAATCCTCCACCAAGGTAATACCACAACTCCAAACCCCTATCCAAACACCACCCCCTTGAAACAGCCACCTTGCTCAACTTCTACTTTACTGTCAGTAAACTAATACCAACCTCTAACTTCACCAGCTCCACTGACCCATCCACCACCTCTAACCAAAATAATTCCTTCTCTCTCAAACTTGTTCCCATCAGCAACATAAAACATCTCCTACACAAGCTTAAACCATGCTCTCCTTCTGTTGAGAAACTACCACCATTCTTCCTTAAGCTAGCATCAAACTCTATTACACACCCCATTTCCATCCTCATAAACTGCTCTACATCCAAATCCACAGTTCCCTCACACTGAAAACAATTCTTTACTATACCTATCCACAATGGCAGCAATTCCACTAAACTATTACACTAACGCCCTATAGCTATACTGCCCCCCCCCCTTCTAAAATACATGAAAAATGTGTACAAAAGCAAATCTTGGACTATCTACTCCTAGAAAACAAACTGAACCCCATCCAACATGGCTTCCGTCCAAACCACAGTACCTCAACAGCCCTCATCTCTTTTACCCACTCTATTTCCCTGGCTACAGACAACAACAAACATCTTTTCTCTCTCTTGCTAGACCTCTCTAAAGCTTTTGACACTCTTACCCCAATGCTCCTCTCCAAACTCTCCAACCACAATATCTCTATCTCAGCCATCCCCTGGTTTACCAGCTACCACTCTAGCACACAACAATCTGTTAAATGGCACTCCTCACTGTCTCCCTTCCTCCCCATCATTCCTCAGGGTTCAATTCTTGGTCCCCTACTGTTCAACATCTTTACCAATGAACTCCACACACCCTGTTTTCATTCTACGCTCATTCAATATTTGGATGACTCCACTATCATCTCTACCTCTGATACCCTCTCTAACCTGTCCTGGGAGTGTGTCAGGTTTGCAGTGAACCAGACCTCTAACTCTCATCACTATCATTCACTCCAGGCCTTAAACTGGCTCCAGTTTCCCCACCAACTACTATCCTCTCAACTACTTATCATTCATTCCATCCTCTATAGGCCATCCTCCTGCCCTGATAGCTCCTCCCTCATCCCTCTTTATACTCCAGCCAGAAACCTCAGGAGCTCTGACCAACAACACTTAGATATACATAAACCTAGAAGATCAACAGGCCAAAACTTATATAACTACTCTCCTGTCCTATCCTGGAATAAGCTTCTCTTGGCCATCTTTAAAATTACTCACACACAAGAATTCAAAGAAGTCCTCAAAGAAGGTCTCTAATACCCAGACTGTCACTGTAAAAACCATCCTTGAACTTCATCCCCTAATAATACCCCTTAATCCCACTCTCACCCTCTGACCCCTCTAACTATAACCTCTCTGCTACTCCCTTCACTTCTACCCCTAAATTGCTCTTCTTCTTGCTCCCTCACACATTCTCCTCTTGTTCTTACTGCCTCCTCATACCTCTCTACCCTAACTCCTTCTCACTTAACTTCTCCTTTCCAGTGGACTTTCCCAGACTCATGAGTTGCTTATCTCTACCTTTTCTTCCTTCATTTTATATATATATATATATATATATATATATATATATATACACACACACACACATATATATAATTTATATATATATATATATATATATATATATATATATATATATATATACACACACACACACACACACACACACACACACACACACATATATATATATTATCCTGTAAATGGTTTGTCAATTGCTTTTAGCAGCCTCTGTACATTGACAATTAGCAGCACTATATTTTGTAACAAAGTGTATTCCGTACTATATTTTCACTGCAATATACTCATAAATTGTTACCTTGTAAACATTGTGTTCACTTTTGTGGAGCTTTTCTCCCCGGGCCTCCGCTGAAAAAGGGCTCTGGCTCAGTCAGACATTCTCAGTCAACAAATGTCAAATAAATAAAAAATAAATAAAAACTTCTCTCCTTACTTGCATGTTAGCACTGGGGTACTCAAATAAAAACTTCTCTCCTTACTTGCATGTTAGCACTGGGGTACTCCAAGGCTCAATATGTAGTCCACTCCTCTTTAACATTTGCATTACCCATCTTCATACTGCCTCCAAACAAGCCACCCTAATTCAATATGGTGACTCTACACTAACCTGCTCCATCAGGACTCATTCACATCTACAGAGTTTAACTTAAGAAGCACTCAATTCCAGAGTTTAACTTAATAAGCATTCAATTCCATTGAGTCTATCACCAACAACCATTTACTACTTAACCCAAAAAATAAAAACTAAACCTACTATTTTTACCAAAACAATTTTCTCCAGATACCTCTAACTTTGCTATTTCCTCTCTAAACAATACTTCAATCAATGTGGTTTCACATAAAAAACTGTTAGGTATAACTACCCACAACAAACTTAAGTTTGACCTACACAGCAACAACATAAAACAAAAAATAAAAAAAAAGAATAAAAAATTGGGCATGATGTACAGGGCTAAGACATTCGAACTATACCACCTTCTAACCTTTAATCAACTAACATACAAAATACTGTACACCTCATTTTCGCAAACTACATCATCACTACTTCAACACTATATTCCATCTCAAGATCTACGTTCTCTTCACAAGTATCTACTATCGATTTACAAACCTCAAAGATCTACCAGGGTTAGCCTGTACTGTCACTGTGTTGCCAAATCATGGAACAACATTCCAGAAGCAATCAGCCTTACACCCCACTGCTATTCCTTCAAATCTAGGCTGAAAGAACAACTAACCAATAATTGAATCTGTCCATGCTCCATGTCATCTTAGTACTCATTTCTATTCCCAACTTTCCCACTCCTGAACAGGGGAAACAGGTGGGAACATGGGCCAGTTTTGGCTAGGCTTATAAGGGCCTCTGGGCCAATAGCCTAGTATCATCCTATGAACTCCTAATAGACATTTTCTTGATACATCCTAATTCCCTTCCTGCATTACCTACTTTCTAGCACCACCTCTCTAATTCTTTTTCCTTCTAGTGTCCTTTCTTTATAATCTTACACTAACCTTTATCTATCCCAGAATTTATGACTGAAATTTACTACCTAATTCTCCTACCAGAAAGAGTATGTACAACCTATTACTTATTCTGTTATACATTTTTCATGCAGCATTATATAACATACATATTAGGAAGTCTCTTCTATCATGTATATAATGTATGGTCAACTTTATTGCTTGCCTATAGCAAGGTCTTTCGGCATTTCCAGGTAAGGGGTCGCCACAGCCGATCACCTGTCCACAGATCGATTGGCAGTGGTGTCTTTACATTGTCGAGTTTCCAGCCTGGTGCCCAACCTTCACAGAAGGCAGACACACACTCGCACCTAGCTGCATATCTTTAGAACTCACTCGACCACAGGGAGGACATGCAGACTCCGTACAGAAGGCACTCTGGCTGAGAATCTAAGTGGAGAACCTCTTGCTGTGAGGCACCAACACGAACTGCAGCTGACAGCACCACCAAGGCCAATCCTATATTTATTTATTTTCTTTTTATTGTATCCACAAATTGTACTACTGTGTTAATATTTGTAACTATTGTTCGATTTTTAATTCTGTTTAATGTCTACTGCAGATCTTTTCTCCGCAGGCCTCTGCTGAAAATGGGCTCATACCCAGTCAGACTTTCCCGGTAAACAAATGTCAAATAAATAAAATTCTACCACTGCACTTACTGTCATCTGAGTCTTTTTATATGCTTATTATTTTGGAGCACAAGCCAAGAGCCAGGTATACTGTGCTGAAGTAAAAAACACAGAAACACGGATCCTGTCTGCCAGTGTGTATGCTTAAACAAGTGTACTGAACAGTTTCATTTATTTAGGGTCATGTTATAGGAATATCTTCTAAAACTTAGAGGACTCTAAGTAATAACTCCAAAATCCTAAGTGACTTCAACTGCCTAATCACAAAATGGGGTGTGTGTACCTCTAACAGAGGGTATTCTCACAGATTTCTGGATTTGTTAAATAGGACTTCTCAGGACAAAATAGTTAGCAAACACACTAGAAGTAAAAATATTTTGGAACTGGTCCTCACCAATACTGCCGCTACCTGTTCCATTCCCCTTCTTGACATTTACTTTCAACACCACCATCTCGTGTAACTAATGTCTCCATATTTAAAGACTTCAACATGGTGAATCATATACAATTATATGGTGAAATCATTAAATTTACCCATGATACCATTTACCACTGACACCAGCATAACAGGAAAGTTCACCAAGCAGCTTTATGCTCACTTATGTAAATGCATACCTAGCAGTCCTAGCTAGAGAACTCCTCAGAATGAAAATAGTATAAAAATACTACTAAGAAAATTAAAGTCCTTTAAGGACCAGTAAAGCAGCCTATGAAAAGAGATTTGCTTCTGAAGTACATAACTACAAATCCTTCTTTAACTACATTAGAAAACTAAGGAATAACAAACAACAATGCCCTGAACTTCACATTAATGGGATTCCCCATTCTGACCTATATGTCATCGCAAACATACTTGCAAGCAAGATCTCTGGAAACTTCACCCACAAAACATCTATTCAAACACCATTCATCCAAGATTCCCTTATCTGTCATTTCTAAAGAGCCCTGATAACACACCTGGTGCCTGTTTAAGTTCTAACTTAACTTTAAAAAATGCATGCTTATTAAACAGTCAAATAGCCTCTTGCAGAATCCCAACCTTAAACTGCTCAACCTAAGCCAAACCATAGGCTATGTACCCAAATCCTGGTGCACTGCAATGGTTATTCTCCTCCACAAAAGTGGTCCTACCACTGGGAATGGAAACAATGGGTCAATCAGCCTTACAAGTTTGTTCTGTAAAGCTAGGGAATGAATTGTAACTGATCTTATTCATTTAGATATTAAATGTATCATTAAGGTTAATCCCCAACAATTTGGCTTTATCAAAGGATGAGCACACCTGTTAACCATTGCTTATTTCTTCAAGAGGGTTACACAAACTGTCAACAGTGGTCATGCTGCTTATAAAGCTTATCTTGATATGGCTGTTCAGTATCAATTCTAGGAAAAGTATTATCCCTAAACATAGATCCTTGCATGATAAGATGGACTTTGAGTTGGCTAAAAGCCCAAACCTATATAGTCTGTGTGCCAGGTGCCTTTTTGAATAGTGCTAAGATAACAAGTAGAGTCCCCCCAGGATCTGTAATGGGTCTTCTCCTGTTTGGCGTGTACATATCTGATCTCAAAGGTAGTAACCTAACCAGGACCTCTTGTTAACCAAATATGTAGATTATTGCAAACTGGACACAATTAACCCAAAGTGGGTTTTTGGTTTTCCTTTGTACTTCATTTTTTTTTTGGGGGGTGATAAGAGATTCCTTTGTTCTTCAGTGGTAAACTGCACACAATTGTTAAAATCTCTTCTCTTGAAACTTCATGCAGAAAACACCTATTCTAAGACCATTCATATCAGAATTCCTTACTCCCCATCATTTCTAAAGAATGTGTTCTTAATGTATTAGCAAAACAAGTTCAGTCAGCCTATGGAAAAACTACAACACCCTTTGAATAAAGCTTACATCAGTTAATATCTGGTATACAGAAAATGGGATTAAACTAAACACTAAAAAGTGTAATATTATTTAAGAAAACAGAAGTTATTACAAAATGAAAGGTAGTCAGGGACCTTGGCACTTAAGTCAACAGCTGTCCATCCTTTGATCAACACATGTCAATGGCTGCCAGGAAAATTTTCTACTTAGCACTACTAGCAGCCAAAGGTATTTCAACTAGATTCAAAGACTTTACTGCCTATATTCACCACTGATGAGAACCATTATATAGTACAAAATTTCAATTGGTATACATCTCTCACACAGAGCTGCAGCATGGTAATACAGGTTTCCTGGGCAGGGTAATGGATCAGCCCCCCACCCAGCCATTCCAACGTCCAAATACCTGTCTGTCTTTCGTTAATTATCATAAACACTGTCCAAACCGGTCAGTATGCTCACCATTTCATTTACTTTTACAATGATTATGGAGATTTGGATTTAATTTAAAACTTTTATTTAAAATGTTGTAGCACAAACACTGACTTGTCAATTGCTAAACAAAACAGTCTCATATTAAAAACAAATTTAGCATGAGTGACAGTAAACTCCCCTTCCCTTAAAACTCATACGCATTGAAAATGCATTTGGCAACCCTTTAAACTGCAATAGACTGAGATTCACAGTCATACAGCATACAGTGAATCACTATTAGAGGCTATGTAAAGGATGCAGGAATTCAAAAGACAAATGGCAGTCCAGGAATAGCGTCTAGTGAATTGACTTGTTCAGAGTCACACAGTAGACAAAATCAGAGGTTTATTAAACCCTACTCTACAGAGGTAGCTCATTAACAGCTCATAACATTACTCATCTACACTAAAGTACCAGACAAGCTGTTGTAGCTCAACACACTGCAGTCCAAACTGACATGCCTGCAAAAAAAAAAAAAAAAAAAAACATCTACATTAAAAATGCACTCAATTTTAACATTACATTCATAAGCATCATGCTGCCCAGTTTATTCAGAGCCAAATAACAGATACACTGTTAACAGTCAAGAAAACAAGGAAGCTAAGGATCACACCTAAAGAACATGGATCACATGATGATACCCGTTTACTACAATGCATTCCTTCCTTTACACCATAACTACTGTGGGATGCAGAAACTATTATGCGTGAGCGCACGTACACACACACACACACACACACACACACACACACACACACACACACACACACACGATCATCAATTATAGTCACTTGTATGACTGTATACATTTCAGATGTTTACTTAAGAACAAATGAATGAACAACTACATAAATAATGACCCTGAAGTATATTTCATTTCAATAATGTTAGAACTATTACACCTCCAATGATCTCTCAATCTTTTAGCTCAAGAATCAGAGACAAGGACCACAGTCAGAAACAGATTATAAACATTGGTCTTATACTTAGAAAGTCACTTGTATAACAAGTTTTGTGTCAGCAAGCATTTTCTGAAGGTTGTGAAGTCTTAACGCTTACATTTTTGTCATTAGTTAATGACTATGGTCCACAACAATTTACCTGAAATCCACAAATTTTATGAGGACTAGACCACAAATATGAAGAAAACTAATCAGAAACAGTTGAGAACAATACCCTTTGTATATATATTAGCACAAGGAAAACCTTCAACTACAACCACTTGCATGACCCTATACCTCAGATATTTGCTTGAGATCAAGTGAATAAATAAATTCATAATTAGTGGGCCAGAAATGTATCTCAGCTCACAGCTGTCAGAACCATAATTCATTGCCACTCTCCTGCCTGCCATCTCAACTTCAAGTATCAAAAACTCAAAAAAACAAGAACAGATTTTACATATTTCTTGTTTTTTACATATTTGCATTTTTTTACTAGGTTAGTCCCACTAGACCAATGGCCTGTTTTCAAGGAAGACCCAAGAAGGTATTACTCCTACTAATTAGGGGAAAGTTGACCAGGGTACCAGGGACCTTCTCTATTCTTATCGATAAGCACCATGGGATCCTTTACATCCAGCCTAGCTACCACCAACTCAGGCAGATGCAGTCTTTAATATTTCATCTGAAAGGCAGCACAGTCAGAGGTGCAGCACCCTTTTTATGCCGCACAGCAGTATCAGCACTGGAAATTAATCCAACTTGGGAGCGTCTGTTTGAAGAAGGAAGAGGGAAAGATCTACAAACCCTTTTAATGAAGTGGGTAAGGCTAATACAGTACATTTGTCAACAGCTGACCATACTAACTTAGAATCGCTTGAATGGCTGCTGTTTAGAGAAAATGCCTTACATTATAATATTCTAGGCTTGCAGAAATATTTGGATATAGACATTACCCCTAGGGGGTTACATTTTGTAAAAAATCCTTCTGCTGCCTTTGATATCTCTGATGTAACTGAGCTAGAGTTTGAGAAAAGATGTATTGCTGCCTGCCATAGGTGTATAAGGGATTGGCTGCTTATACTGATAGAACGAGACACCCTAAAACAGCTTAAAGTGAAGGCTGAAATTGCAAATGCTTGTGAGGAATTATCTGGGCAGCTGGGTGGTTCTAAGTTTGAACAATGGTTATGTTCTTTAAATATCAAGTTGGAGGAAAACTCTAATGAAATTATACAATGTAAAATCAATAAGTTACAAAGAGACATTAGACACTATGACTCTGGTTTGGCTTTTAAGAAGGTAGCCAATCAGAATGGTACCAGAGGTTTTAAAATGCTTCTGGGAGATCCAAAAAACACCAAAATGTCTCCTTTGCCTCTACAGATGGAACTAATACTTCTGCAGGCTCTGACAATGAAAATACAGACTATCCACCTCTGCCTGCTCCACAACAACCCAATTACATAAATAATACGTTTTGGGGCCAAGGGAAACAACAGGGATGACGGCAGAATGGCTACAATCAACAAAACAGCTTTAAACAACGGTATGATGGTAACAGAGACTTTCAACAGTTCAAACAAGAAAATGAAATGACTAAATATCAATTTTAAACATGTTTGCACAGTAGTTAGCAGTATAAAAAGATGTGATTTGAATAATTGTATTGTGAATTTATCTGGGGTTGATTTAAGTGAAACTGAAATATCTGTTTTGAAGTATGGTTTAAAGTTTATACCAACAGCTCTACCTATTATTTACCTATATTTTATTAAAGCAGAAGTGTTAAGTTAATAAAAAAACTGCATTTGGTTAATTATTTTGAATGTAATGGTGAAAGTATGTCAGTTAATGAAGAAAGTGCATCTGCAAGTGAAGATGAGTTGCTGGATTCATTCTCTTGTGATTCTTCATTTGAAACAGCCAAAAATGTTAATGCATATTGCACTTTAAATACTGAAATGGTTACTTACACTAGCACTTTTATACCTGTATTTAACAACCAGGTGATTTCGCAATTTTCTAAGCTGCTTAATTTTGCATTAGAAAAAGTTCTAAAAGATTTTTCTTCTGAGAAGAAAGACATTTTGTATAATATGAGTAAGAATGAATGGTTGTCTTTATTAAATTTATGTAAACGATCAGACATAATTACAAAACCCTCAGATAAAGATAGAAAAATTGTTATGCACTGGGAACAATACCTGAAAATGTGTATGGACCATTTATCTGATGGTCAAATATATAGAGTAAATATTGATGTTTTTTATCAAGCTATAATGAATTTTAAAGAACTAGTAGCTAAAGGCCTAAGATTGGGCTATTTAACAAGAAAGGATGCCCTAAATAAATTAAATGTAGAAGGAAGCTCAAATAAGTTCTCCTGTCTGCCAAAGACACATAAAAATGTGAGCCCCCCACGGTAGACCCATAGTAGCAGCACAGAATTATTTTCTCCATAATATGGGAATCTTTTTACATTCCTATCTTTTGAACTAAGTAGTTAAGTTAAATTCTTATATTAAAGACACTTTCCATTTTTTGGATAAAATATAGAATGTTAAATGTGATGAAGAATACTACTAGTCATAGATGTAAAGTATTACTCATGAGTTAGGTATGGAAGCTGTTAGATTTTTTTCTAGGTGATAGCCCTGTTAGCAATTATGTGATGAAATTATTATATTTTTGTTTGACGAATATTTTTTTTTGAGTTTAATAAGCTCATTTACCATCAAGTGCAATGTACTGCCATGGGTGCATCTTTTGCACCCATGTATGCTAACCTGTTCAAGGGCCTTTTTGAAGTTGAATTTTTGTACAGATTGAATTTTTTTAATAGTTATGTTATTTTATATTGTAGATATATAGATTATTTGATTTTTTTATGTTAAGGGGGCGCTGAAATAGCCCCCCCAAGTTTATAAATGATTTAGATGCAAATTGTTTTCAGATAAAATTTGATGGCTTACAGTTAGGAAAAACAGTTAACTATCTAGATGTCACTGACTATTAGAAACAATAATATAGTAACTAACATACACAGAAAGGGGACTGAAGATAATAGTTTGGATAGTAGTAGTTGCCATCCACCACATACTATGAAGGCACTACCCTATAATGAATTATTGAGAGTCAGAAGGCTATGTAATGATGACGTGGGTCTAGAAAAGGAAATAATAAAAACATGTATTAACTTCAAGCAAAGGGAATATGATGAAAATGTTATTTTAAATGCTCTTCATAAAATAATAGATACCAGCTTACTTCATAATAGGCCTTTAGTAAATAAGATCAATAGTAATAGAGAATCTAATGCTGTGCAGGAGTGTAGAAAAGTTTATTTTGTTACTGTATATAATATCCTAAGTGAGAAAATTATTGCTGTCATTAGATATTATTGGCCCTATTTCATTAATATGGAAGGGGTAACAAATCTTTGTAGAACTGTAAATATCTCTTCTAAGAGAAGTAGAAATATTAAAGACATGGTGTACACAATGGATTTGTTTCACCTTGTGAAAAATTAAACCTACAGGTTGTGGAATGTGGCACCTTCCCTTGTGGAAGGTGTTTGGTCTGCCCCCACATTACCGAATGTTTTGAAAAAATAAATGGTGTAAAATTTTGTTCCACCTCTGCTTTTTCATGTATAACTAAATCAGTGGTATATGCATTGTCTTGCCCCTGTAATTTGTTTTATATAGTGGAGACTAAAAGAACATTCAAGCTACTATCTGATGAAGTCCTAATTTACATGGACGAAAACGCATGGTTGATTTTAAAACATTAATGGTATTTGTGGTAGCGTGTGGAAATAAATAGTTGGTACAAACAGTTCGTTTCATCATTTCTCTCCATATCTGTGGCCTTCTTTTGGATTTATTGTGACTTTTGAAAGCCTTCACTACTTTTGTTAATATTCAAGCTACGGTTGCAAGAACATACGAGACATAAAAAATAATGCTATGAGCCCTACAGCTAGTAGTGACTTTTCACTGTTAAAAGCTTGTATTTTGGAACATATTTCAGAAACAGATGAAGTGTTAATGAAAAAGAAATTATTGTACAGAGACTTTATATATTTTAAAATTTAATACACTATCTCCAGCAGGTTTAAATAGTGAATGTAACCGGAGAGTTTCTTTAAAATGCATATATGACTATTTTAATTAATGGTTGATTAATTAGATGATTGTTTAATTAAGTGAATATATATATGTGTGTGTGTGTGTGTTTTACATATATATATATATATATATATATATGTTGTGGCATATTTTGAAACTCCAAGAAGGCTGTGCCGATGCGCCAGAGTGTTATTCAGTGTGAATAAACTATTTAATACAAGATTGGTGGCATCTTTTCGCTGGCTTTGTAGTCTGGTGTGCTTTAACACTTGCTTGGTGTTTTTTTTATAAAATTAATTCAACTACCTGGTGGTGGAATAGAACCCACAGCTTTCTGATCTTCTAGTACCAATGGCAAGTGAGCTACCTATTGAACTACTCAGACTATCACCTACATACTTAGAAAGTTGCTAGAATAATATTGAAGACTTGTTTTGTATTAGCAAGCATTTTCTGAAGGGTACAAAATCTGAAACACACATGCCTAGTATTATTTAATGACTGCAGTTCATATCAATTAGCTAGAGAGCCACAAATTGTACAAGGAACAGACTAAAATACCCCTCAACTTCTTTGTTTAAGAATTCTGGACAAAACCAGAAATAACGGGGGGAAATGTCAAAAAGGGAGACATTTTAAATATCATTTTATCTGTTTGTCAACCAGGTAAACCCACTGGACCCAGAAGCACAGTCTTAATACATTTCTCAAAATCACACAGTAGGCAAATGTAGGTGGAAGGATGCAAACTCTGTACTTTTGACTACAGGAAATAATTTGTAAATAGCTGAGAGCCTTAAGAGACAGAAATCTCCAATTCACTTACAAAATTAACAGAACAGGTGCTACATCAACATATATTTTCTGAACAACAAGAATATGACTGGCATTACTAACGGACTGTAATCTCTACTGATTTGTCAAAAATGAGTAGGTAATGAAATCTGGCAGTTAATAGCACAGTTTTAAGGTTCTAAGCTTCCTGTAACCAAGGGTACAAGGTTTGAGTTTTTGGACCTTTACTTGCCTACCGTGTAACTCTAAGGAAATCACCTGACCAGTTGTTCCTGGCATATGATATAAATATGAAGCAAAAAAGGCTTTAATTACTGGTATGATCGACTATTGCAAATTACAGTCTGTAATCGTCACTGATTTGCCTTTTTAAAGCAAAATCAGTCCAGATATGGGAAGTTTAAAAAGCAGTTTGTAAGAACAGGGATGTTTGCAGATGTTTAAAAAGCATTTTGTTGTAGGAGTTCATGGAAATATATACACACACACTCTCTCACACACTTACACACACACACACACACACACACACACACACACACACACACACACACACACACACACACACACACTCTCCCTCACAGACACACACACACTCTCACACACACCCACTCTCTCACACACCCACTCTCTCTCACACACCCACTCTCTCTCACACACACACACACACACTTTCTCTCACAGACACACACACACTCTCACACACACCCACTCTCTCACACCGACTCTCTCACACACACACTCTCTCTCACACACACACACACACACACACACACACACACACACACACACACACACACACACACACTCCCTCGACAGACACACACACACACTCCCTCACAGACACACACACACACACACTCACACTCCCTCTCACACACACTCTCACGCACACTCTCACACACACCCACACACTCTCACACACACACACACACACACACACACACACACACACACACACATTCACACACACTCTCTCACACACACACACACACACACTCTCTCTCACACACACACACACACACACACTCTCCCTCACAGACACACACACACTCTCACACACACCCACTCTCTCTCACACACCCACTCTCTCACACACACACACTCACACACACACACACACACACACACACACACACACAAAACCACTCTCTCACAATCTCTCACACACACACACACACACTCTCGCGCACACACACACACACACACACACACACACACACACACTCACACACTCACACACTCACACACTCACACACACACACACACACACACTCTCACACACACTTCTGCATTACTAACCTGGCTACGGAATCTGCCTGAGGCAAGAACCAATCCAATCTCATGTTCCAAACTGCAAGAGGACCAAATCCTTCCCCCAAAATTTCTCTAATCCAATCTCTTGTCAGGCTGTCTACCTGCTGTTTATCCACTTGTTGTTTCAAATGCTGCAAAAGAAAAAGCCAGTTTTGCACCTACTCAAAGAGTATTCCACTGCAAAAAAAAAAGACCCTAGCAATCTGAGTCCAGAAAATTCTTTCATTGGCATGGATATTTTACATACGAGCCAATGAAAGAGACTGGAGCTATTAAACTTATAGCAGCCAAGCAGAGCAGTAAATTGTATCTGGAGACTTGAAGATTTTTCCTTTTTTTAATTAATGGTGTATGGCCAAGCCCCCCTCCCTCCAGCCATCAGTTGCCTAGGTCACTTTGTGTTGGATGCAGCCCTGCTCACACATCTCAACAAACTCAAAAAGCTCCAGAGGTTCCTAACAAAAATATCTCTGTTCTTAACATTAGTTGTCGGGAGATGCTAAAAGCCCTGTCCCTATACACAGTGTCTTATAGACAACTGAGGAGTGTTCCGTGCCTCACTTACCACACCATTAGAGATCTGGTAGTCCTTGAGCTCCTACATCTCAATAAGACAAACAGCTCGCCCAGTGCTAGAACAATAGACTTGAACCTGTCCTGACCCTGAACATGGTCCATTTGGCTCAGCGCTCTACTCTGGTCAGCAAAGAATAAATGAATAAAACAAAATGAATTCATTAAATAATTAATTTAACCTTTATCAGCAATTAAACAGAACACATTCGTGGAATAAACCTTTACAGGTTAAATAATGTAATCTTATGACTGTGATCCTGTAACATTCTTCAAATTAAATGTGGATGACTGGAGGGGTGCTTTCAAATTTATCATAGGACTAACCAGCCTCGCTCTTCTTGAGAAAGCAGGTAGAGCTTTTGGGTGCATATTGGTAAGGAGGACATAGTCCCTGGACGAAAATAACCTAAAAGTCCTATGAATTACATGAATTTACGTATCTGTCATGGTGACTTGCTAGAGGACGATTTATAAATGCCTTTACACCAATTAAACTCTGTAATACAAGAATGATGGAAACAGACATTGGCTGAAATATGCTGACAGCTGAGAATTTCACTTAAGGCATTCTTAGAAGTACAATACATCTTCAAGTTCATGGAACACGGACAATTAAAGCAATTCTGAAATTGCAAAACATAGATCAAAAAAGTATCATAACCTTGAATTCATGGTCCCTGAAAATAGTTGGAAAATGAGTTTAATTTAAAAAAAGTTCAACTTCAGCAAGCTAGTTAAGTTAACAGTGCCCTGGGAAAGTTCAAAGCACAGCAAGAAAAAACTGTCAGTGTCAATTAACTGATTGATCTAACATAGTTTAATCATAAAACCATGCAGGTTATTCAAGAATGCATAATGCAACCACACTACAGTACAGGGTATGGTTAAGATAGAGCAATGCAAACTGATAAGGATTAGGTTATGCATGAGTAGCAATACAGCATGGATATGCTGGGGACAGTGCTGTATACTGAAGGATCCCAGTCATGAAAATGGCTGACATAGTACAACTATGCTATGCTCAATCATGCTTCAAGGTACAGCAGCATGCAGGTAATATGTCTGATGCTATGCACATTCACATGAGCGTCCACATAAAGTATGCAGCAGGGAGGCACCTGACAATGATATAACTGGGAAGTAAATGGAGAGATAGGTCAATGAGAATGTAGGAAAAGCAAGCAGAGGAACAGAGAGAAAGACAGTGGAAGTGGAGGAGTAGTGTGACGGTAGGGAAAGAAAGGCATTTCTTGTGGGATAGATGCACTGTTTTCTTCTTTGCAAAGAAGGGCAGAGGGGGGAAGGTAACATGGGGAAAGTGCAAGTAGGAAGGAGATAGCAGGGTGGAAGCAAGAGCCAGACATGCCTAAATATAATGCAGACAAAGACTGACAAGGGAGGTAGAGACAAAAAAGGGGGAGCAACAATGGAGGAATGGGGCCAGGCAGGAGTGGACACCTGGTAAGAGAAAGCACTGGGCAACAAACTGGGGATGTGGAATGACAAAATGAAAATGATGGCCTGCTGAGCCATCTAAGAGGTACATGTGCTCAGATCAGTCACCTTGGGCCTTAGGTGGCCCAGTGGTTGGGGCAGCTGGCTATGAGACTGTACCAGACACACAAGGAGGTGCTTCAGGGTGCCACTGTGGGTATCAAGACAATGGTCCACCACTGTGATCACCAGAAACCTCGCTTCTGTTAGCTCCACAGCTGATACTGCAGAAAATAAACAAAGGGTGAAACAAAAACAACAAAGCAGCATAACAGAAAAACAAATAGACAAGGAAAAAAAGAGTGCAGGATGTGAAATGATCAGTGATATGCAGTACATTTCATTAGAAGAGAACGTGAAAGATGAGAAGAATCAGATTGCCAGGGAAACGGCACAGCAATGTAAAACAATGCAATGCAACACAGAGACAATATAACATGTGAACACAGACACACTGCTGCAGTATAAATGATGCAGGTTAGTACAGCATTACATAAATTGGAAGAAAAATCATCTAAGACTCCAATGAACAAAATTAAAATTAAAAACAAATGGAATACAACTGCTTAGTGCTGTGATACAGTTTAAACACAGGAATACCAACGATACAGTACACTTATGTTGCTGCCTGGAGACCCTAGCCTACCTCATTTGGCAGTCATTCCAATTATCCTCTGTTGCAAAACAAAAAAAAACTAACAGTAATAAACACAGTATAACTCTGACAACAGAAGGCACTTACAGTTATAGGTGCCACTCGTACTGCATAGTGACACTGCAAAAACTTGCCACTTATTCTAATACTGGGTCTTTCTCTTAATCTTTCTCTCAGTCTCTCACCTTAAGCTATTCTTCCTGTTGGCAGAGAAGTTCTGCATGTCATCTTTTCCAGTCGCTATATTTATGTCCACACTGCCTGCAAGAGCTGGTGATACCATTGGTGTCACTCTCAACGTCCTGGCAAGTTCATGACAGTTGTCCATCTTATACACTGGATCTTCACAGTCTTACAGCAGATAAGTCCTGTTGAAAAGATCTTGCACTCCCTGTTGCACCCCATGGGAGCCCTGCTACAGTCTGTGCCCACTGAAGCCATGTCCACTCACCAGGTGCAGTCCAAGAGCTACAATGGTGATGTCATTGAGACTTAAGGCCTGAAAGGATTTGTATATCTGTAAGATGTCATACTTTTATTCTTTTGGCACATTGTAGCATAAAAAGACATCAAGACAATTTGTATAATTAAAATGTAAGATAAGGCTGCTCCTTTGTATTGACCGTAGGTGCCAGTGTAAAGGTGTTTTACAGATAGCTATGCCAATAATGGCCTCCCAAGAATGTAAAAAAAAAATGTTCAACAATTTCTGAAACAGATATTTTATATAAATAGGAAACTATCTAAAACCAGGCAGCAACTGGGGAAAAGTATTCTAGAAAATGCTAAGTAGCAAGGGGGAGGAAGTAGTATTTCACTAACAAAGGCACAGTTATAGGGGAGTCAGGCAACAGACAACAGACCAGGTTTAGTGAAATGAAGTCACATCAGATGTGTGCATTTGTGCCACAAGTAAAGGAAAATATTGATATTTGCCTAAAGCAACAGTTACAAAAATGCTTATTCTGGAGTCAAGCTTCTGCAGTTTACTGCACATGACATCCTGTTACAGCCATCAATATATATGACCTGTAGTGTCTTTGGCAAGCACTACTAATGGTTACACTATGAAATGTGGTATGATCATGATTACCGAGCATAATGTTCCACACAGTAATGAAAGGTATCAACACAAAATTGTGATAGAAGGGAAAATAGTGCAACAGTTGCAAGTATCTAGGAGCCATGCTTGAAGTTACTGAAAATCAGAATTGAACCCTGGACTCTGTAGTTACAAGGTAGACATCTTAACCATTGAACCACCCTGCTACTCATGGGTCAGGGGAAGAATGAATGAAGAATTCACAGTTAGAATCAGAGGTACTGCAGCCAAGTACACATACTGTCAGGGATAATGCATGACAAAAGGATGACAAAGAATATAAAAAGTAAGGTGCACAAAGCGGTGATGCGACCGATGCTGTTACATGGCAGACAAACCAGGGAAGTGATGGCATAGCAGCTGAGGAACCTTGAAATGACAGGGATAAGTGCCTGAGTTGCACAATGTCGGACAGCTGAAAAAATCTGAGCAAAATCCAAAGTAGCCCCAGTTGCATACCTCTTGGATCAAAAAATCTGAACAGAGCCATAAATAAAAGTGGGATAAAGGCCAAAAAATAGGGACATTTTTTTTTTTTTTTTAAATATTGCTCTTACAAACAAAAGTTGATAGAATAACAGGATATGCATTAACATGAATTTTCTGAAGTGTATGAAAACAAACTCAAATGTATGTCATTATTTTCTAACTTCAACCTTTAATGATTTGTCAGTAATTTGCCAGAAAACCCAGTTTTATAAAAAATGGACTAAAAATATGAGAGAGAGAAATCTGGACAGTCTGCAAAAATCTGTACAGCTGAGACGTATGCCTGAGTTGTAGAGATGGTTAGGTACAACAGATTACAGTAGGTTGGCCACATATGCAAGAAATCAGAAGGCAATTTAGTAAAGCATACTTGGGAAAAACAGAAGAAAGGCAAAAGGTGCAAAGAGATGAATGGATTGTTTGAGATAAGACCTGTGACAGGGAGACATGACTGTCAGAGAGAATGGCTCTGAAGAGAGAATGGTGATGACAGTTGATACAAAACCTGAACCCCATCATAAAAAAGGGGAGAAAAAGTACAGTTTTGTACCTACCATAAATGTAGATGTCCGATAGATATGCAACTGCAGTCATAACATATGGGTTGTCCTGCCTCAGGCAGCCCTCGGTCGGCCGGATTCCAAAGTCTGGGTCCGGCGTCGGCTGGTATCGCCTCCTCTCCGACGTCAAAACGGCTGGAGTATAAAGGCATCGGCCGACGCCATCTTCTTCAGTGTTTCTTGCCCCAGATGCCAGGTTCCCTCCTAGGAAGGCTAAATTTGGTGAATGGATAAACAATTCCAGACATGCACAACAGTAATAAACAGATACACCATAGGAGATACCCCCAGCTAATAGGAATAGGGGTAGTGGACCCATAAAGAAAGTTGCAGAGGGGTAGGAGGGTGGGAAAATCCGACTGCAGTTGCATATCTATCGGACATCTACATTTATGGTAGGTACAAAACTATACTATGTCCTTCAAGAATGCAACTGCAGTCATAACATATGGGTTGAATACCATAGCCAAGCTGGGGTGGATGGAACTAAGAAAGGGATGGTGTAGCTAAAATGCCCTGCAGGACTGCCGAAGCAAAGCCTGCTCGGGATCTGGAGTATAAGGGCAGGTTGTAGTGCTTGGTAAATGTATGCATGGAGCTCCATGTAGCAGCCTCTAGAATGTCCTTTGTAGCCACTCCTCTTAGGAAAGCTGTGGATGTGGCTATAGCTCTGGTGGAATGTGGCCTAATATTGGCTGGCACACCTTTTCCATGGAAAGAATAGCAGAATCTGATGCAGTGTCCAATCCATTTTGAAATTGTTTGTTTGGAGATTGCTTTTCCTTGTACTCCAGCATAGGCTACAAACAGTTGGTCAGACTTTCTGGTGGCCTTAGTTCTGTCCAAGTAGTAGCGTAGTTGCCTGTGTATGTCCAAAGTATGCAGCAGTTTTCTCCCCTGTTTTGAGGATTGGGGAAGAAAGTAGGCAGGTGAATAGCTTGATTTAGAGACACCCTGGAAATTACTTTTGGCATGAATGTAGGATTGGTTCTTAGAGAAACTCTGTCCTGATGAAAAATGAGGAAGGGAGGTACTGCCATGAGTGCCTGTATCTCCGAGACTCTTCTTGCAGATGTGACTGCCAATAGAAAGACCGTTTTCCATGATAGAAATTGCATTTCTGAAGTTGCTGCTGGCTCAAAAGGAGGAAGAGTTAATTTTTCCAAAACGAAATTGAGGTCCCATGCAGGTACTGGCTGTTTTCTGGGAGGTTTGATATTCTTTATCCCTCTTAGGAACTGTCTTAGCAAAGGATGTGAAAACACTGGTGGATCACAATTGTATTTTGCTGAGATTGCTGATGCGTGAATCTTAATAGAAGAATATGAGAGTCCAGTATGAAACATTTCTGCCAAGTATTCCAATATCTGAGGTATACTCAGTAATGTTGTATCCTGACCCCTGTTGGCATTCTAGATGCTGAATCTCTTCCACTTGGCTGAATAGGTTTTTCTGGTGGAAGGTCTGCGTGCTTCCAGTAAGATCTCTTGAACTTTTTTGGAAAGAGAGATAGCGGAAGGAGTCATGGTAACCTCCAGGCTGTCAGATGCAATGTTTTCAGGTTTTGATGGACAGTCTTGTAATTGTGTTGTGTTAGAAGCAGGGGCCATAGGGGCAGAGGCCACGGTTTGGTCCGAGTTATGCTCAACAGCAATGGGTACCAGTGTTGCCTTGGCCAGTCTGGAGCTATCAAAATGCCTGTTGGTTGTTCTGCTATGATCTTCAGTATCACCTTGGTCAGCAGAGGTAGAGGAGGGAATGCATAAATTTTTAGGGAATTCCAGCTGAAGGAGAGAGCATCCATTTTCCAGGCTAGAGGATGATGGGTCCTTGTGCAGAACTTTTCAAGGTGATGATTCATGTGAGAAGCAAAGAGATCTATGTCCGGTCTTCCCCATGTCTTTGTTATTTGTGAGAAAATGTGAGGATGCAGCATCCATTCGTGTGGATCCAAGAAATTTCTGCTCAGCTTGTCCGCCAGTACATTGTCCTTGCCTGGCACAAACTGGGATTGTAAATGTATCTTCAGACTCAGGGATTTTTCCCAGAGAATCATTGTTAGTCTGCAGAGGGGATAAGAATGAGTGCCACACCGCTTGTTTATATACCACATGACAGTGGTGTTGTCTGTCCTTATTAGCAAATGTCCTTGTTGTAGTGATTTTTCGAAAGTCTCGATTGCATGTATCACTGCCAACATCTCTTTTTGGTTTATGTGCAGATGTCTTTCCCTTTGTGTCCATAGACCTTGAATGCATCTGCCCTCCATGTGCGCCCCCCCATCCATGATCTGAGGCGTCTGTTGTAATCATTTGACCTGCTTGAGGTCTGTTGAAAGACATGCCTTTGTTTAACTTACTTGCTTGAGCCCACCATAAAAATTCTTTTTGCAGACATGGAATGAGTGGGATTACGTCCTCTAGGCTTTGGCTGTGTTGGGACCATAAGCTTTTTAAGTACCATTGCAGCTTTCTCATATGAAGTCTTGCCAAAGGTATCAAAAGAATGCAAGATGCCATGAACCCCAGGGCCTGCAGGATTTTCCTTGCAGTCAGTTGGGAGAGCTTTGCTAGGCCTTTGAAATACTCTGGTAACTGCTGTTGTTTTTCCTCTGTGAGGTAGGCCATTTGAGTTTCCGTGTCCAGTTTGGCTCATAGGAAAATAATCTGTTGGGATGGCAGTAGTCTTGATTTCTGAATGTTGACTGTGTATCCCAAGGCCTGCAGTATTTGAATGACATAGTCCAAGTTTGCTGTTAAGGTTTGTTTGTTGTCTGCTTGTATGAGGCAGTCGTCCAGGTAGGGGTATATTTGAATCCCCTGGAGTCTGCAGTGTGCCACTACTGATGCCAGGCATTTCGTGAACACTCTGGGCGCAGTAGATAAGCCAAACGGCAATGCTGAGAATTGATAATGCTCTGTCCCTGCAAGAAATCTGAGGTATCTTCTGCAGCTTTGTCTGATTGGAATATGCAGGTATGCCTCCTTGAGGTCCAGAGTGACCAGCCAAGACCCCTTGCCCAGCATGGGAAGGAGTTGCTGCAACGTCAGCATTTTGAACTTTGGCACAATGAGAAAAGTATTTAGAGTAGACAAGTCCAGTATAGGCCTCCATTTGTTTTCTTTTCTTGGAACAAGGAACAGTCTTGAATAAAATCCCTGGCCTTGTTCCTGAGGAGGAACCCTTTCTATTGCTTTTATACTTAACAGCTTTGAAACCTGAGTGAGTGCCTCTGCCCTTTGATGATGTGGCAGGTTTGGCATGCCTTGTCTTATTGGTAAAGTATGGAAGTGGAATCTGTAACCCTTGTCTATTAAATCCAGAATCCAGTTGTCCTTGGTTAAGATATGCCAGTTTTTTGAGAATAAAGATAATTTTCCGCCCAAAGGTGCTTCTCTTTGAGCCTTTGTAGGCGGTATGAAAGTCAAGTCATTGTGATTGTCCTTGTGGTGCAGCTGGGCTGCCTGCGCCACTTCTTTGATTTGGAGGTTGCCATTGGCGGCCGCTGTAGGATCCTCGGTATTGCCCTCTACCTCGGGCACGCCTGTTTTTTTCCCCTTTGAAACTTGTCAGAGTCTGGGAAGGACCAATTCTTTGAAGGCCAGTTTCTGCTGAATCTGGGTGGCTGAACCTGGAGGAAATCTTTGACTGTCTGTACTGATTTTGCTTTTTCCTCAATGGACTTCAACACATCTTGTGCATTAGCACCAAAAAGCTTCTGTTTTTCCAGAGGTGCATCAAGTAACTTTACTTTAACATGGTCTGGCAATGGCTGATCCTTTAACCAAGCATGTCTACGTATCACAGCCCCAGACATAGCTGCCCTACATGAAGCCTCCAATGCATCATAACCACACTGAAGAAAATGATTGTTAACCTGCTGAGTGTTATGTATATGATCCTGCAATGCCCTTCTATCAATAGGCTCAGGAGAGGCTAACTTTTTCTGTAAATCATCCAGTAAAAAATCCTGGTACTGAAACATATGAAAAAGGCAGTTAAGTGACCTCATGGCTAGGGTGGTAGAGATATAAACTTTTTTACCCCATCTCTCCAGGGACCTAGCTTCCCTATCCGCTGGCAGTGGATTCTTGGCAATGGAAGTAGCCACTCCCTTGGGGCCCTGTGAAATAGTTTCTAGATCCACAGAGTGGGCCTTAAAGAGATGTTTGTGAGTGTCAGGGACCCTATAATATCTGTCTGGCTTGACAGGAGCAGGGGGGGAGAGAATCAGGGTTAGCACTGGAGTCAGAGAAAACATCATCCAAAACATCCATAACTGGAGGAATAGCTAAAGGTCTGTGCTGGGGAAGCTTGAGGAAGGTACGTAGCCTTTTCCTGGAATCAGAGAATTCCTGACCCTGCCATTTAAAATATTCCCTCATAGAGTGCAGGACTTCACCAAACGAGAAATCCTCTGGAGGGGAGGCAGAGGGAATTGATTCCTCAGCATCAGAGTCCTCATAGGCCTGGAAGGATTCTTCTTGGGTATCTGAATGCTCAGAATCCCCAGAGGCTTCATCTGAAGAGAGGTTGTCAAGCCTGCTCAGTTCTGGGCCTTTTCTCTGCAGGTGGCTGAGAACCTCTGTCTGGGTGAGGCTGAGACCCCCTGATAAGAGAAATAAGATCTGCAGCAAGAGACATGATCTGCTTATCAGAAGAAGGGGCCTGAGCAGCAGGTTTAGGATGGGCCTTGGCCTGGCTGGCGGCCTTAGCACGTGCAAAGGTCTTGATGGACATGGATACAGGAGGCCTTGCAGCCCCACGTGCAGGAGTAACCTTGTCTACAGGAATGGTGTCGGGTAGATCCAGAACTTCGGTTTCCGGAGGAAAATCAACAACCGGCACTGGAGAGGTCTCCGAGACTGAAGGACGTGCTAACGCTGTGTCGTCGGCCTGGAGCGGTTGAATTACCGCTTCTGAAGGGACCGAAGCACTAGCGGAGGGTTTAGGAGTTGCATCGGTGGTGGACGCGGGCCGAGGATGTCGGTCCCGGTCCTTTCGTTTTTTGGTAGATTGAGTTGTCGGTTGATCCAACGGCATGATATATGCGAAAGATTCACCGAAAAAGTCTTCGGCAAATTCTGCCCAGCGCCTGAGAGTGCGCTTATTAAAGCAAGCCCAGGCAGCACAGGCCGAGACGTCTTGGTCTGGGCCCAGGCAAGGAAGGCAGTAAGAATGGAAGTCCTTATGAGGTATTTGTTTACCACAAGACAAACAATTATTAACTTTCTCAATTTGTTCTGACATCGGCTGAGGCAAGAAAAAATGTTCCCCAACGGGGTACTTAGCTTTTAGATGACTTCGGTACTGAAAACACAGGAGCTGACGGACCGGCACTTGCGAACTGCTTCTGCTTTGGGCACCGCGCGGCAAGAAAGACTGAAGAAGATGGCGTCGGCCGATGCCTTTATACTCCAGCCGTTCTGACGTCGGAGAGGAGACGACACCAGCCGATGCCGGACCCAGACTTTGGAATCCGGCCGACCGAGGGCTGCCTGAGGCAGGACAACCCATATGTTATGACTGCAGTTGCATTCTTGAAGGACATCATGGTTATTCTTCATCATCATCATCAGAATCAGAATCAGATTACACCAGTGTATAAAATGGAATGCAGAATAATGCCGGGAAAACATCAATGCAGCACAGAGAACCACCCTCTTTTCCTATGCAAAAATGTAAACACAATTAATGCTTTCAAGAGAGACAGAATATAAGAGCCCTGAGGCATGTGCTTTCCTATGTGTACTACACAATTCAAAATGGACAAATTACTGACATGGTACTGAGTGGAATCTTTTGGCTGAAAAAAAAGCATCCTGCAGAAGGTCATCCAGAAAAAAAATATTTACAAAAGCTTTTGATAAAAGTGGCAACACTCTTATGGACATCAAATATGTCCTTGTGAACGTGTGACTTCCATACTCTTGTATGCTATCTAGAGGATCTAGATAAGGAGCTTGATCATAAGAATTACACTATAGAGGCTCCATGGAACTGACTGCCTTAAGATGCAAACCTATTTTTGTTACAAAACTTTTTTCTATATAGCTCCAATTTCATGGTGAGAATGGTCCTTGTGAAGTGTAAAAGAACAAGGGAAGGTAACAGGATTCTGCAGTTATATGCATATAAGTGTCAAATTGTCATATATGCATTGATATCAAACTCCTTTTCCCCGTTTTATACACGGGGTCAGGATATCACATCAACGGATGTCTAAAACTGTCAGAAAGAAATTGAGTGCACATCTGTTAGAACAATACAAGTTTACAAGTGCACTTGGACAGAAGGCAAAATGGTAAATTGAACTGAGTAACCTGCAAATGGTCTTTATCACCCCTAACTTGCTAGACGTTTTGAAATGTGGCAATGTAACCTTTGCTGGCCTGGCTTCATTTTAATGACATTGTTTTATTGCTTAGCTTGTTGTCTCCTTAAATGCAGCTACCTAGAAGTTCTGTCTTTCATATATTTATGGCCACTGAAGCAGCAGATCTGGCTCTGAAGGCCTTTTGCAGTAGGTACACATTGGTGTGCCCTCTTCTTATACACGTAGCATGGGTCAGTATTCAAATTTCTCTAGCACATTGACCCTGGGGGGGGGTTGTACCTCCTACCAGTGTAAGTCATAAGGGCACTGTCTAAGCCATCAGGATGTACTTATCTCCTAAACTCAGCAGTTGTTCATGTTTTGTCACCCGCACAGTTCAGATCTAGACACCAACAAGTTTCCATGTTTTATACCTAAACTGAAAACCATTTTTGACACTAGTTCTTTAATGAGCCATAGTTTCTGACTGCTCGCTGACAACCAAAGTTTACATACTGGAAAAAAAGAACCAAATGGTGTTACACTGCTTTAAGTGCACAGTGCTTCATTTCAGAAGTATTAGCATTTCCCTACATTCTATATAATGGGCAGTCAGCCATGAAGCAGATGATGCAGACACTGAGGAGCTCAGTACTGTCACCAAGAACCAAAAGCCAGGTGCCCTCAACACTTGACAGTGTGAACACAAAAAACAGAACTGGTTAGGCAGAGAGTAAAAGCCAAAATATTTAATAAAAAATACTTAAAATGTTAACAAAAATACTAGTAAAACAAGTATTTATTTACTAGTATTTTTGCGAACATTTTAAGTATTTTCTATTAAATATTTTGGCTTTTACTCTCTGCCTAGCCACCCACAGTAGTGGTGCTGCAGTAGCGTTGTCACCTCACAGCAAGACGTTGTGCCATTCGATTCTCAACTAGAGCGTCTTCTGTGTGGAGGCATGCATGAATGGGCGTACCTTCGTTGAAGGTTGTGCATCAGGGCTGGTAACTCGGCATGTAAAAATCCACTACCAAACATTAGCGGACCGGAGTTCCGCTAAAGCGACCCCTAACCGGGATAAGCCGAAAGACACAACAACTCTCTGCCTAGCCAGTTCTATTTTTTACTTTTAATCGATCGTTTGTATTTTGCTGGTTGCTCTTTTTATATACTTTTGGACACATAAAGACATTACATAGTACCAAAAGGGCATGATGTTTGAAGGGCTGCAGAGGAGTAGAGACAAAAGATAACTGTTGCTGCAGATGTGCCGTGTTTCGAAAAGGTATCTTGCATGGGCAGATGTAAACAAAGGCTGCAGCGAATGGCACTGTTGCATCAGTTTTGATAAAGTACAAAAGACAATGTGACTGCACTCCAAAACCATATACTGTAAGCTTTCCATCTCCAGTGTTGCCACAGTTAAAAAAAAAAATTAGTGGAACACCTCAGAGAAGGCAGGGGTATAAATGCCATATATCACTCATACGTAGTACAGAGGCAGTGTCTTTGTACTCAGATAAAGAACAGTAATCCCATATCATCTTCAAACTATGACATATATGCACACAAACACACGCACGTGTGTGTGTGTGTGTGTGTGTGTGTGTGTGTGTGTGTGTATACATATATATATATATATATATATATATATACATATATATATATATATGGGATCCGGACACATGCTTGACTAGCATATGTCCGAATCCCAAAACATCGAACACACATACACGAAAGCGCTTAACATCAATAAGCGCTTCTGTGTATGTGTGCCTGTTTCGTAGATCGGACTACAGTGCGGGTAAGGGAAAATTCCCTTTTCCCCACTGTAATGCGATCTTGGAGTGAGAATAATAAGGTAAGGGGGGCACAGCCCCCACATGGGAGGTGCAGGGGGGCAAAGCCCCCCCTGCAGAAATGTAATTTTTTTTTTGAACTACACATACACGGAAGCGCTTTTCAATGTTAAGCGCATTCATGTATGTGTGTTTGATGTTTTGTGATTTGGACATATGCTAGTCGAGCATGTGTCCGATACCCATATATAGAGATATATATATACATATATATATATATATATATATATATGTCATACACATACACAAACACACACACACACACATATATATATATATATATATATATATGTCATACACATACACACACACACACACACACATACATACATACACACACACACAAATATATATATATATATATATATATATATATATATATATATATATATATATATATATACACATACATACATATATATATATATATATATATATATATATGGGTTCCTATCAGCTGACAGAAGATGCAGGTTAGCGAATGCAACTTGGTCGAACTGTAAATGCTGAAACGGCAAAATATCGAAGCGGCATGTAAGCAAATTCTTTCCCTGGGTAGTTTGCTGTTTTCGGCACTGTAGTGCGATCTCAAAGTTGGTATATTGAAGTAGGATTGAAGTAGGGGGGGAGTGGGGGGTGAAGCCCCCCACTTAATATCATGTATTAAAGTGTTAATTTTTTTTTTTTTTTGGAACAGCGATTTTTTTCCCTTGTTCTGACAGTTCGGTTTTGTAAGCTTTCGCTTACATGGGGTCGAATAATCACCGTTTGCTAACCTAAGCGTTTGGTGATCTAACATAGACATATATATATATATATATATATATATATATATATATATATATATATATATATATATATATATGTATATATATATATACACACACACACACACACACACACGTGTGTGTGTATGTGTATATAGGAAAAACCACAAACAGCAAAATTGTGACAATATCAAACATCTTGAAGTCATTAGACGACATAAAAAGTACAGTTTTGTACCTACCATAAATGTAGATGTTCAAGGATCTACATTGCTGCAGTTATAACCTATGGGTAGTCCGCTGTCCTCGATCGGCCCGAATACCAAAGAGCTGGGCTGGCGTCGGTCATTGTCGCCTGGAGCTGATGTCAGTACGTAGTAGTACTTAAGCGCATGACCGACGCCATATCCTCAGTCTTTCTTGCCCCAGATGTCAGAAGGCCTAAGAATGAAAGAAGGCCAGAGCCAAAATAGTAAACACCCAACCACAAACTATAGAGGGGAAGGAGGGAGGGATAATTGGACTGCAGCAATGTAGATCCTCAAACATCTACATTTATGGTAGGTACAAAACTGTACTATGTTCTTCGTCTCACATTGCTGCAGTCATAACCTGTGGGTAGAATCCCAAAGCAAAGGAAAAGGGAGGCTGGCAAACTAAGTAGCATTAGGAGCTGCTAACATGCCCTGTAAAACTGCAGTGGCAAACCCAGCCCTGGACTTGGAATAAAGAGGAAGATGGTAATGCTTAGTAAAAGTGTGTACTGAACTCCAAGTAGCTGCCTCCAAAATATCCTTAGTAGCTAACCCCCTCAAAAAATCAGTAGAAGTGGCAGTAGCCCTAGTAGAATGAGGCCTGATCCCAGCAGGAACATCCTTCCCATGATGAGAATAACAAAAAGCAATACATTGACCAATCCACTTAGAAATAGTCTGCTTTGAAACAGCTTTCCCTTGTGAACCCAAAGCAAAAGAAACAAATAACTGTTGACTCTGTCTGAACTCTTTAGTTCTGCTCAAATAATAACGTAACTGTCTGTGGATATCCAAAGACTGCAAGACTTTTTCCCCCTTATTTTGGGGATCAGCATAAAAAGTAGGCAAATGAATAGACTGGTTCAAGGCCACATTAGAAATCACTTTAGGCATAAAAGTAGGGTTAGTTCACAAAGAAACTCTATCCTTATGGAATATCAGAAAGGGTTCAACTGCCATGAGTGCCTGCAATTCAGATACCCTCCTAGCAGAAGTAATGGCCAACAAAAAAGCAGTCTTCCAAGACAAAAACTTCAATTCAGACGAAGCTGCAGGTTCAAAAGGAGGTAAAGTAAGCTTCTCCAACACAAAATTGAGATCCCAGGAAGGAGTAGGAGCTCTACGTGGGGGTCTTATATTCTTTGCCCCTCTAAGAAATTGTTTGAACAAAGGGTGAGAAAATAAAGGAGGGTCACAATCATAGTGAGCAGAAATGGCTGCAGCATGAACTTTCACAGAAGAGAATGACAAACCCTTGTCTAGTAATTCAGTAAGATACTGCAGTTCAAAACTCAAATTAGGCACTGAAACATCAAAGCCCTTTGCTGTGTTCCAAAGAAAAAATCTCTTCCATTTATCAGCATAAACTTTTCTAGTACTAGGCCGCCTGGCTTCCAAAATGACATCTAAAACCTGTTGAGGAAGCCGAGACCCCACCGGTTCCATTACAGAATACGCCAGGCTGTTAGATGCAGGGACTGCACCCGAACATTGAGAAAATGATTGTTTGACTGGGACAACAAATGAGGAACCTGTGGCAAAGGCCACGGAGGCTCCTGAATTAAACTCCTCAGCAGAGGATACCAATGCTGACGCGGCCAATCTGGTGCTATTAGAATCATGCAAGGCTTGTCCCGCCAAGAGTACCTTGGGAAGAAGAGGCAGAGGGGGAAAAGCATAAACGTGAAGGTTGTTCCAACTGAAAGATAGAGCATCCACTTTCCAAGCATTTGGGTGGAACAACTTTGTGCAAAATTTTGGCAGTTGGAAATTCAGTGGAGAAGCGAACAGATCTATGTCTGGAGCTCCCCAAGCCACGGTCAACTGTTTGAATACCTGAGGGTCCAGTTTCCACTCGTGGGGATCCACAATTTGCCTGCTCAATACATCTGCTAGGGAGTTCTGTGCTCCTGGCAGAAACCGTGCTTGAAGATTGATGTGCAAACTCAGAGCAGTCTCCCACAAAATCATTGCTTGTCTGCAAAGAGGGTAGGAATGGGTTCCCCTGCTTGTTGATGTACCACATGACTGTTGTGTTGTCTGTTTGAATCAACACCTGTCCCGGCTGAAGAAGGTCCTTGAAGGCTATCAAGGCAAATTGGACTGCTAACATCTCCTTCATGTTGATATGCAAATGTAGTAGATTGGGAGGCCACGTGTCTTGTATCCATTTTCCATTGAAGTGTGCTCCCCAAGCCAAGTCCGAGGCATCCGTCGTTAGGATCTGACTCGCCTCTGGTCGGATCACAGAGAGTCCCTTGTTTAGGTGACATTCCTGAGCCCACCACAAGAATTCCTTCTGGATGCAAGGTATAATCCGAATGACAGTGTCCAAAGCATGGCAGTGTTGAGTCCACACACTTTTGAGATACCATTGTAGCTTCCTCATATGCAGTTTGGCATTGGGAAGTACTAGAATGCAAGATGCTATGAACCCCAAGGCTTGAAGGACTGTCCTTGCAGTCAGCCTGGACATTACTGATAACTGCTGGAAGTACAGATGAAGAGTTCTTTGTTTGTCCGGGGTCAGAAATGCCATCTGAGAAGCTGTATTCAGTCTCACACCCAGAAAGCACATGTCCTGAGAGGGCACTAGACTGGACTTTATTTCGTTCACAGAATACCCTAGGCACCTTAAAACTGCCATTACATACTGTAGATGTTGTAGTAACTTGTCCTTGTTTTGAGCAAGAATCAGGCAATCATCCAGATAAGGATAAATTTTTATTCCTCTCTGTCTGAGGAAGGCAATTACAGGGGCCAGAACTTTTGTGAATACTCTGGGCGCAGTAGATAAACCAAAGGGCAATGCAGAGAACTGATAATGAGAAGTACCAGCCCGGAATCTCAGGAATCTCCTGCAGCTAGTTCTGATAGGGATGTGAAGATAGGCCTCTTTGAGATCCAGGGTTACCATCCAGTGATCTTTGCCTAGCATAGGCAGAAGTTGTTGTAATGTTAACATCTTGAACTTTGGAATGTCTAGGTAGGTATTGAGAATGGACAAATCCAGAATTGGCCTCCAAGTGTTTCCTTTATTTGGCACTAGGAAAAGACGGGAATAAAAACCTAGGCCTACTTCTGACGGAGGGACCACCTGAATTGCCCCCATCTGCAAAAGTAAAGAAATTTGCTCCTGAGCCCCCATCCTTTGCTGAGGAGGCACATCCGGCATGCCTTTGAAAGGAGGAAAAGTGTGAAAATAAAACTTGTACCCGTGATTTATTATATCCAACACCCATTTGTCCTGGGTGACCAAATGCCAGTTTTGTTTGAAAAGTCCCAACTTTCCTCCTAGAGGAGCTGCCAGTAAAGAGGGGTCTGGCAGCAGAAGATGCAGGTCATTGGGTCTGTTTACGAAAGGGCTGACCCCTGCCCTCATCAGAAGACTGTGCAGGAGAACTCCAAGTCCTAGGTCTGAAAGAACCCTGAGTGTGAGCTCTGCCTCTACCACGTCTAGACCTGCCCTTAGACTGATAATCCGAAAAAGGATAAGACCATCCTCTAGCAGGCCAATTCCTACTAAACTTAGGGGGCTGCACCTGCATAAAATCTTTGACCGCCTACATAGACTTAGCCTTATCTTCCATCTTTTTCAAAACTGCTTCCACAGGAGGACCAAAAAGTACTTCCGATTGAAGAGGAGCATCCAAAATCCGAGCCTTAACATGCTCTGACAAATTTTGATCCTTAAGCCAGGCATGTCTACGAATAACTGAACCTGTAGCAGCCACCCTGGATGTAGCCTGAAGAGCATCGAAACCACACTGTAAAGAATGCTTGCCAACTTGATCTGATGCATGAACCAACTCCTGGAGCTCCTTACACTCTATACCCTCAGATAAAGCATCCACCTTAGATTTCAATTGACCCAACAAAAAGTTCTGATGCTTCAGCATATGAAATTGGCAATTCAACGCCCTCATAGCTAACGTAGATGAGGTGTACACTTTTTTCCCCCACCTATCTAAAGCTCTAGAATCTTTATCCAAAGGAACTGGATTGTTAACCACAGAAGCCCTAATACCCTTCGGACCTTGAATAATAGTTTCCGGATCAGCTCTAGGACTCTTGTACAAATACTTATGTGCTTCTGGAACTCTATAATATCTGTCTGGCTTAACAGGGGCAGGAGGCAAAGAATCAGGATTAAGGGAAGATTCAGAAAAAACATCCTGAACAACATCTAAGACAGGAGGAATAGCCAAGGGCCTATGTTGTGGTAGAAACAAAAATTCCCTAAGCCTCTTCCGAGAATCTGAAAAATCCTGGCCTTCCCACTGAAAATGTTCCCTCATGGAATGTAAAGTCTCAGAAAAAGAAAAATCCTCTGGAGGAGAAGCAGAAGGACAGGAATCCTCTGCATCCGAGTCTGAATAAGAAGGGAAATCCTGAATTTCCTCAGCTGAGGAATCAAAGTAGTCAGAGGAATGATCCATTCCCTCTAAATCTGCCTCCACCCTAGGCGTTTTCTCTGGGGGGGGCATAGAACCCCTGATCAAAGTAATCAAGTCCTCCGCCATTTTCAACATATGTTTTTTAGGAACAGGGGCTGGAGAGCTAGACCCATGACCAGGGCCAACAAGACAAGGTTTGGCCTTAGCATGGCCTTTAGCCACTGAAGTAGAAGGCCTAATAACCTTCTGTAAAGATGGAACTACAGACACCTGAGAAGCACCTTCAGCTGGGCCTAAATCCTGAGAGGCCAACTCCTGCAAAAGTAAAGGTTCCCCCTGGGATTCAGCCGAACCCTCGGCAGGATCCACAGATTCAACCGGAGGCTCCGTAGAACCGGCGTCCGCAACGGACGACTCATCCGGTTTAGACTTCAAAGATTTATCTTTACGCTTTTTAGCGGTAGCGGGCGTCGGTGGCTCCGGCGGCATGGTATAGTTACACCTTTTACCAAAAACAAGCCTGGCACAGTCTAATCTCCTTTTAATGGTGCGCTTATTAAATCTAGCACAAAAGCGACACCCGACCACGTCGTGCTCAGGCCCCAAGCAAGGAATACAGAAAGAGTGATAATCCCTACGAGGTATCTGTTTCCCACAAGAAATGCAATTATTAACTTTTTCTGACATCCGGAAACTGAGGCAAGAAAAAGACAAAGATTTCCCCAACGGGGTACTTAGCCCAACTTGGTCTTCGGTCTGAAACTCGAAAAATGACAATTTCAGAATGCCGAACGGCACTCGCAAACGCTGCTTCTGCTTCGGACCACGCGGCAAGAAGACTGAGGATATGGCGTCGGTCATGCGCTTAAGTACTACTACGTACTGACGTCAGCTCCAGGCGACAATGACCGACGCCAGCCCAGCTCTTTGGTATTCGGGCCGATCGAGGACAGCGGACTACCCACAGGTTATGACTGCAGCAATGTGAGACGAAGAACATCATGCCCTAATAGGGTCCAAAGAAATTGTTACATCTAAAAAAAACCTTGTTTTGTGTTCAAAACTAGTAACAACCTTAAATATTTACTAGAACATCCCATAAAGACAAATGATATATACAGAGGAACTAGGAGATGTGGTTCTTGTGCTTACTGTTCATATATTTTAAATGTCGATTGGGTGGAGATAGGGACACCTAAGAGGAAAGTATATTTGAAGAGAGGCTCATGTGGTTCTAAACAGCTAGTCTATCTTTCTGTCTGTCAGAACTGTCAGCAGTTTTACGTTGGGAAAACTGAGAGAGCTCTGCGCAGACGGATATATGAACGTCTTTGCGCTATTAGACGTGAGGACGAAAACAATGCTCTTTATAAACATTTCAGGAATAATAACTCCTGTAAAACCTTCCACTCTGGTATTTTGGAGAACCTAGGTAATGACCACAGGGGAGGTGATTAGAAAAATAGGTTGGAAAGGGAAGAGTTAAAGTGGCAAATAAGACTGAACTCCACCCATTTTCCAGGTATGAACGAAACAAGTAGTATTTATGCCTGTTTTAAAATACCATTCATTCAAGTTGTAAAATATTTTCATATTATGCTTTTTAATAATGTTTTTTCATAGAATGTTTACATTAATGCACAATTTTTTGTAAAAGTTTTTAACTAATGGCTTAGTAAAGTTTATATTTTATTTTTTTTATTTTTTATTTTTATTTATCATTTGTTGACGGGGAAAGTCCGACTAGGTTCCACAGAGCCTGTTTTCAGCGGAGGCCCGGGGAGAAATGCTCCAGATGCATGTCTTTGGAATGTGGGAGGAAACCGGAGTACCCGGAGGAAACCCACGCGAACACAGGGAGAACATGCAAACTCCACACAGAAGGCACCCCAGCCGAGAATCGGACCGGTGAACCTCTTGCTGTGAGGCAACAACGTTAACCACTGCACCACTGTGCCGCCCTATATTTAATATATTAAATATATTAGGTAGTATTTTAAATAGTAAAGTATAGATGTTTAAAAGGGTACTTTTAAATGGATGAACTGTGAACAGTAGAAATGTTTCTTTAAATTAATGAGAGGGAAGTATTTTCATTGATTGGCAATTATTCAATCTGTTGTAAGATATAAAAGCACTACTGGTTTTGTCATTTAAATGTTTCTGATGCAGTCTTGTTACTTTAGAAGAAAGCACGCTCAAATAAATTTACTTTTAAGGCACTTATTAGTGTTCATCTACAGTTTATTTAGAGCTAACTTTAGCTACGTTATACTGCTACACTCGAGCGTTCCTTTAGAACTGTATTTTTTTGTTCAAGTTGGTTGGTAGCAGTTCCTGTGTTTTCAGAAATCTAAAAAAGTTTGAGCGTGACTGCCGAGACTATGAAGGGGCATGGCTTCGGCATATGGGCTGAAACTATCAAGAGAAGTGGCAGGGAGGTGTGCAGATGATGATGATGTCAGTGCAGCAACCGCAGAAGCGAATGCTGTGAGGCGCACAGAGCATCTGAATAGAAAGAATACAACAAATGGAATGGAAAACAATCCTAAAAAAATCTATTAAGCAATTTTCTGCTAGTAAAGGAAGTGGAGAGGCATTTATGAGCACTCAGCCATCGATTAGTGCAAGCAGCACAAAAAACGCCGAAACCACAGAAACGGAACCCCAGGCTGCAGTGAGACCCAAAAAAGGTAATCAGCAGGTGGTGGAGGTTTACCAGAGGATAAACGGTGATGAAAGAACTTGAGCCCAGGTAACAGCAAATGGGAGGGCCAACAGCTCACCCTACATCAATAACTTTCCTTATAATAACAAAGGGCAGTCAAAAAACGGGTATTTCAAGGATCGACAGTACAAAATGAACTGGAAGAAAATGTGGAGGACATAGGTACTGTGAATTTTAAACTCATTAATCTAAGCAAACACGTGTTAATGAAGGAAGAATGTATAGTGTTGAGTAAAGGATGGAATTTTGCACCATCTCAGAGGGCGAACAAGTTAAACACTATAAATGATTTAAGAGATTATGTACGTTTATTGAATCTGTCTGTGTTACCTGACAAAAAGGAAGTTAGTAAATGTGAATTTTATAAACCTAGCTGTTTCAATCCTCCATTGGTTAAAGAGGTAGAAATGTTTCTTAATATTTGTGAAATTCAAATTATTGACATCTTAGATAAAAAAGCTGATTATAAATACTATAACATGTCTCAAATGGAAAAAGCTTGCCTTGATGAATTTTTAAAAAAATGACAATATTTTGTGCATGAAGGCAGATAAAGGGGGTGCATTAGTTGTGCTTGACAGGGATGTATACGAATGTAAAATGAATGAGCTCTTACAGGATGTAATACTTTATAAAAAGATCACTATGAAAGAAGTTAAAAAAGGTTATGCTACGATTGATTCCTGTACAGAAGAATGGTTGCTGGCTGGAAGAATAGATGAAAATATAAGAAAGTTTTTGACTAACACTAATCCAGAAATTAGTAAAATATATGGAATCTCTAAAGTACACAATAATTTAAATGAACCCCCATTAAGACCCATTGTAACTAGTGCTAACAGCAAAACAGAAGGGTTATCAGTCTTTGTTGGCAAACATTTACAAAAGGCAGTGTCTTTTGGCACAACTTGCATCAAAGACAGTTTTGATTTTATTAAGAAAACAGAGGAAGTTATGGTAGATGAATCACAGATTTTAGTGACATTAGACATAAAGTCACTTTATATTATGATACCCAACATAGAAGGAATGGTGATGGTTATGTTGGAACTATTAAGAACTAGACAATTCACAAACAATATGATTGGGTTATAATTAGAGATGATTGAATTAGTTTTAAGCTACAATTTCTTTTTATTTTATGATGACATTTATGTACAAGTCAATGGTGTGGCGATGGGAGCTTTTTAGACCCTAGCTATGCTAATATTTTTATATTATATTTTTATACTCACATAATGGAAAGCAAATATAATGACAAAATCACAAAAATGTTGTATTTTATTGATGACATGTTTCTTGTATGGAATGGAACTTTTAATGAGTTGGAAAATTTTATTGATTATATCAATAATGTATGTACATATTTGAAGTTTACTTATGAATATAATTATAATACAGTAAACTATTTGGATTTAACAACTTTTAAAGAAAAGAGGAAATTGGTAGCTAAAATATATAAAAAAGAGGTTCAGAACAACAGTTATTTACATTTTACTAGTATGCACCCCAGGAAAACTAAATTAAATGTAGTGAAAGGTCAATTGAATAGAATAAACTGTTTGACTAAAAATGATGATGACTTTTCTGAAGAAGCTAAGTCTTTTTGTAACAAAATAGTTAAAATAGGTTACCCTAACGGAGAAGTTGATAAATTATTTCGAGAACAAGTGAATATAAGGATGGGTATAACAACAAATCAAGTAAATAAAAAAGGTCAGTATGAATATAAAAGGGCTATGGCTATACAAAATAGTGTAGACTCTCAAGCCATAAAAATGTTGTTATAAATAACTGGGGGTCGTTTAAGGTTAATAGTGAACTGACTAGCAAAATAGAGGTTAACCCTATTTTTATCCAAAAGAAAGCAAAATGTTTTAAAAATTATTTCCAGGGTAAATTAAGTAAAAATAATCTAAATGAATATAGAAGTGGTATGATAAAATGTTACAAATGTAACACCTGTAATTTATTATATACTGAAGGTAATGAAATTACAGTAGGTAAAAACAAAATTAAAATACCAGGTTTATTTAACTGCAAGTCTAATAATGTGATTTATCTTACAATTTGCACTGAGTGTAAAGGTTTCTATGTAGGGAGAACGACAAGGGAACTAATAGAAGGATATACAAACACAAATAAGCTACTAATATAGGAGACAAAAAATGCCATGTGTAAGCACTATAAAAATGGCTCTTGTAAGGTAGATTACAAATTTTTAGTATTGGAAGCCCTGGTAAATGCCACTAATATTGTGAATATAGAAGAAGCTGGCTAGAATACTGCTGGCAGGTTAGATTAAATGCATGTTTCCCACCTGGACTAAACAGTAGGGAAGAATGTATTATGTATTTAAAAAGGAAGGGGTTAAAACATTAGGAGGTAACGTAGGTATTAGAAGTGTTAGGTTATTTTAGTGTAAATTTTTTTTAAGTTGGTAGGAATCATGTGATTTATCATGTGCTTTGAAAGGTGTATTTAAAATGTTTGATGTGATAAGTATTTCAGTCTGAAGAAGTATCTTACTGTGAGTGTTATTGGGAGACAAAAGTGCTTACTGATACTGTGTACCTTGGATTAAAGTGAAGTAAAGGTCATCCAGCTGTGTTTCTGCATTTCTTTGTGTATTCTACTGTTTTTGCTACTTTGTGCTACTGTTGAAGAGAATCAGTATATTTAATGCCATTCTGTTGTAGCTCAGAGCAGATCTGAGCATTGCCATTCAGTTTCTTGACATAGCTATAGAATGCCTTGTGGTTGTCTTTGGAATCCTTGACAATTTTATTTTCGTAACTAGCTTTGGAGGATTTTATGAGGGATCTCAGCTTCTTACAGAGGCTGGTAAGGGAGTTTTGTTGTAAAGTTTGTTTATGGCTTCCTTTTTTTAGAGGAGTGTGTCTTGGTTCTAGTTGGGATGGCACAATTCATGCAAGAGTGGATGTGCTCGTACAGTGCCTTAGTGTAGGGATGCAGCAGTCAAATTTTCAGTTCCTGTCTGCATGGGTATCATGAAGTTTGTCACTTCTGACTTGAGTAGCATGAAGTTGGCTTTGGAGAAGTTTTTTACAGAGGTTTCCTTACTGGGGGGTGGGGGAGGGATGTGGATGTCAAGGGTGATTAGCTTATGTTCAGACCTGACCAATGAAGGGGTGACCATAGGTATGGAGCATCGATTTCCCATGCTGGTAATGACCAGGTCTAGGATGTCGGTGCTCCTGGTGGGACTATAGATTAGTTGATCCAGGGCATTGGAATTTATGAATTCCAAGAACCGCTGGGCAAAGGTGTTGGTACACAAGTAGTTTTCCCAGTTAATGGCAGGGTAGTTGAAATCAGCCAGTATTAGGGTGTTTGGTTGTATCTTAATATTTTCCAGTATGTTTAGAAAGGTGTAGTGAGAATCTTGGGGCATGGTGGGGAATCTGTAGCAAGCTGCAATTTGGATTGCAGTCTTGCCTAGTGTTAGTTGCACCTGGAGAATTTCAGATGTATTGTGTTGGGCAACTAGCCTGGTGGTGTGAATATCCTTAGTGAATATGGTCACTCCTTCACCTTTAGTGTTTTGGTCCTGGTTTGGTAGCCAAAAAGTTTGGTAAGAGTTGTAGCCTGGTATTTGCAGGGGTGCTCTCTGGAGCCTTGAACCAGGTCTCAGTTACTGCACAGATATCGATGTTCTCCATTTTTAGGAGTGCCTTGAGAGAGTGCATTTTGAGGTTTAGACTTCTAGCGTTGAGTAGCATTACCGTCAGATTTTGCATGCTTGTACCTGTTACGGTGGTGGTTTTGTCCTTTGAAATTTGCCTAAAAATGGCACTACAGAGGTGGCAAGAGCCTTAACCAGCAACCTGAATCCCAAGGGCAACAGGTGCAAACCATCTCTGGCAAAGCATTGTGTCTGTCGATCATGTTGTCCCAGGCAGACTGATACTGGATCCCCTTTGAATGGCACCAGAAGCTTAGCCAATTGTTGAGGTCAATCATTTTGTCCTTATACTGTGGTATCATTCTGGGCGAAGGCAAGATGCTACTCAGGGCTAGGGTCATACCTGCCTGGGCCACATGATTCGAGAGCTCTTCCATGTCTCTTTTCATGTAGTCCAGGGAGGTACATCTCAAGTCATTCACTCCAACATGGACAATGACAATGTCATATTTGTACTTGTTGTGGAGTGACTTGAGTGCATGCATTATGTGGCGGATCCTGGCACCCAACAGGCAGCTGACTGTAATTTTCTCCTTGTTCAGCCTGGTTAGTGGGACATCAGTGTGCCTGACTATAGAGTCACCTACGACTAAAGTGTTGGGCACGTTGACTTGCCTTAGGGGCTGTTGTTGGGTGGCACACTGGTGTTGTGAGCTATGTGACACTTTGGTTGTGATTGGTGCTTGTTTGCAATTCAGCTTTGGAAGTCCTTGTTGCTTGGGCAGGTTACTGTTAAGGGCCTCCGCATATGAGGGTTTAGTGTTGCTATGTGAGGGTGTTGGTGGTGTGGGTTTAGAAGGGCTATGAGTTGCTTGAGGTGTAGAGCAGGTGTTAACCTTCTCCTCTTGACTGTCTAGCACAATCTTGGGTGGAGAGAGCTTTGCTTCCAGTTTGGCTATGTAAGTGCATCTCTCGCAGGTTGTAGTGTTGGGTGGTAGGAGGAGAGGGTTGTCCGTGTACTTGACGCAATTGCTGCATTGCCCCAGTATGCCCAGATTCACCAGGTGGACAGGAGAAATCACCAGAAGCTGACCCTTGGACATGCCTGGTTTGGTACTTTTTTTTTTGTAAAGTACAAGAGCTGTTTTCCCTTACCTTAGCAAAGTACTTTGCAGTTATAGGCTGTTTAGTGCCTATGATTAATTTCTCCTTATTAACAAAGAAAGTTGAGTGCTTGTATCAGTTTAAGGTTTCCTCGTGCTTTCCAGCAGGTTTTAGAGCATGTGCTAGTCACAGGGATGCTTAAAGGTAAGATGGAAAAAAATGGTTTATCCTAAACACTGCAGTGTGCAGTAGAGGAGTTAGATGTGAAAGTAGGTAACTTAAGTTTTACCTGTCTAAAAGTTTTAGTGGAGAGTCAATACTTTTAAAACAGTACGATAGATTGAAATGGGGTGGTCACCTTTGTATTCTGGTACTATGGCATACAGTAGGATGGCCAATAAATTTAAATAGTTGACGGGGAGTGACTTCACAAAATGATAATTTTGCGCTTACTCAAGATGGGGGGGGTGTGGCCAGGATGGCAAGCTGAAAGCAGCACACAATTTTTGCTCTGCTTCATTTCATCATTCTTGACAGGATTTATCATTTTTATAAATTATCACTTAAAAGTTCTGAATCTAACTAACAAATGGAAACTATCAGGATCATTTTGGTGTAAAAAACAAGTGATGTGTCCTATATAATCATGTCATTCAAGAGAAAAGAAACAAGGAGAATCTCTCTGAAGGAAGATGAACCATTCTAAGACTGCTCAACAAGACACTACAATGAAGAAAGAGCTGCAGTCTATCCTTTCAAATATTCATGACTTGGTTCTCAAAACCGTCAAACTGGATTATAAAGTGGACAAAATAAAATAAGACTGTGGCAAACAAACTTAATTGATGATGTCCTTAAACAACAGAAAATCCAGATAGCAGCAATAGAAGACTCTGTTTCTGACTCTGACTCCAGGTTAACTGAGGCAGAAGAACAAAATAATGAATTCTTAATACAACAAAATAACTTAGAGAAAATATGTTCTGGAAAATAAAGCCAGAAGAAATAACATCAAAATCTATGGGGTCCCCAAACAAATGGAAGAGGAAAATATGGTCAACTTTCTATCTTCATGGATTCCTAAAATATTAAACCTACCAGAAGCTCCACCTTTCAGTACAGAAAGAGCACACAGATCTTTGGCTAAAATCTCTTCAAACAGGAAACTTATCCATCCAAGATGAAACGTATCTATCCAAGATCCATCAATGCAAAGTTTTTTTTTCTAGTCAAGATAAACACCTTTTCCTGAAAACTGCCTGGTCTCTTTCACTTCTAAAATTAGGAGACTCACAAATTAGGTTTGATAATGATTTTTCTTCTATTGTAGTATCGAAAAGAAAAGCCTGCATTCCCCTTTTAAATTCCCGAAAAAGGCTGGCATCAAAACTCACTTGATCTTCCCTGCTAAATTAAGACTCTTTTTACCAGAAGGGAAAAAAATTATACTTTGGAGGAAGCTACCACTTTTGTTCAGAAAAAAAATATATTAAATTCAGTTGAAAAATGGATTCCAGCATCAGTTTAGAGAAGCAACCTTCAAAAAAAATGACTGGTCAAAGAAAAATAGAAACCTAGGGACAAAAAAAAAAATCTGTGAGTTTCCCTGTTCTTTTGTATAACATCAATGAAGTAACATATTATCTGCCTGAGATTACTTAAATAAGGTAATACTTTTTATTCTCTAAGTTAAATATTATTTTTACCCTCAGCTTCTCAGTCATTTTAGAATACATAATCTAAAAGAGAAGCAATCTTATATATTACAACAAATATTGCATTTTGAATACAATAAATCATAATATTTAAGCAGTACAGTTGTCCACATTCACACACTCTAAACCCCCTGCAAATAACTATAATGTACAGTAATATATGTTAAAATACTGTGTTTGATATATGAGAGAGATAGAAGATGATTTTTAAAATGTACTTTTACTTATATCAATAGTTATCCTCCTCTCTTTCAAATGTTATTTTATTAATTAGTGGTGTTGAAGTGCTTTTCTCTTGATGGGGATTAGCAGTTTAAAGTATGTAGCCAAGAAAATTATGTTTTATCTGTTTTCAAACTTTAGAGGGGAAAAAGTGCTGAAAAACAGCTTTCTGGTTCACTCACGGAAAGTATAATGCATCCATGGGCTTTGAGTTTAAAAGCTTTCTTTTTATAGTTTCAAATTCCGCCAACTTACTTTGGAAGCTTTTAAGCTTTTTAAAGTCAGCTCGAGCTTCTGGGTGTTCTGAATGCCTCCATCTTCACAAAGAAATGTTCGTGAGTGAATTCAGGAAGTAAACATTCATGACTGAATTCAGGAAGCAAACTGCAACCTTTGAACTCTAAATTGCATGTTTAACAAAGAAGAAAAACAGGATTTAAAAAACAGACTAGGACAGTATTAATAGTTCTAAACTGAATATAAGTAACACCATGATTATTGAGAGCTTTCTAAAAGAAAACATTAAAAAAATTATCAAAAACAGACAATCTTCTACCTTTAAAAATTTAAAAAAAACAAATTAAAAATAAAGACCAACAAAGCACCAGGACTAGATGGAATAATCCCAGAGTTATATAAACTTCTCCCTGATACTACACTAAAAATTCTTCATTCCACTTTCCATGAAATTAAAACTGCATCCAATATACAACCTTCATAGAAATATTCCTTAATTTCTCCCATCTTAAAACCTCGCAGATTCTACATTATGTTCATCTTATAGACCAATATTTCTCCTGAATATAGACTACAAGATATTTATGTCTATTTTGGCAAAAAGATTGAATGCCATAATCTCTGTGCTAATACATGAAGCTCAAGCAGAATTCATATTAATAGGAAAGTGCATGATATTATAAGGCTTTTTTTCCTTCATAGATATTGCTAATAAAAAAATGAATTCTCTTTAAAAGTCTTGATATGGATAAAGCATTTGATTCTATAAACTGATCTCATTTATTCAAAGCATTGCATTGTTTATACTTTTCCCCCAGAATTCATAATATTAATCAAAATGCTTTATGAAAAATCTACTTCTTTTGTAAAGATTGGTCCCTTTATTTCTAGTTCATTTAAGGTGTTAAAAGGTATAAAACAAGATTGCCCCTTGTCTCCCTTATTTTTGCTCTAGGCATAGAACCATTTGCTAATTATATAAGAAGTAACAAAAACATAAAGGCTATAATAAGTGACAAACTCTCTCCTGAAATTCAGTTATTTGCAGATGATTTATTAATAACATGGTGATACTTGGATATCATTGGAACACTTAGTTAATGCTATGAATTTATTTGAGAAAGTGTCAGGTTTAAAATTCAATTATAATAAAACCAAAACACTTCTGAGAAATAAAGTATCAGCAAAGCTAATCTCATGTAAGAATTTGAATTGGGACAATATACATTTTAATTACTTAGGCGTTATCATCAAATTCACTTTCACACAATCAGTATCAGTTAATTATCAGCACCTAATCAATACAATAATGAAGTTAGCAGAAAACTGGAACAGATTTTTTTTTTACTTTTGAAGACAAACTATCCCTACTGAAAATGATCACATTACTTAAAATTATTTTTATCAATCATTAATTCCCCCCCCTGAAAAGAACAAAAGAACAATACAAAAAATAAAAAAGATCATACTCAAACTCCTGTGGTATCAAAAACAGAATCTTCTTACACTGGCATTCAACTACTTAGGTATTGGTTTTCCTAACAATGATCTTTACTTGAATACAAGTGTTATAAAAACGCTACTCCTGTGACTTAATTCATCATATTCATCCAGCTAGAATCAATTCGTGAGAATATGTTACTAGAATATAAGTCAATATTTGAACCTCTGATTAAAATAGAAAGAAATGTCTTTGCATGGCCTTAAAAGCTTATATGTTGTATGATAAGAAGAAACTCACATTCTTTCCTCTCATTAGTCATTTACTGTTAAGTTTCAAAAGACTTATGTACTCAAATCAGATAACTAAAAGCTTAACAGTATTCCCCATAGCTTTTACTGGTGAATGTTAAAAGTAACTTGTTTATATCTGGAAATAAAATTCACTCAACAGATTACTTAACAGCCATACACAGTGTGCAAAATTGTAACTGGCTGGATATTCAAACTTATAAAGAATTAATTCAGAATAAAATTATACTACATTTGGGTACAAATAATAAAACCATACCTAAAATATTGGAAATTATTTCTATTATTAGTAATGGTTCCATTATGTACACCACTTTCATACCAAAAGCATATAAAATCATTAGAAGTGACTTTGGCTCTTTAGTCTTAGCTTTCTAGGAATAGTCTTAGCTTTCTAGGATTATTCAACTAAAACTAACAGAGGAATTTAAAACAAAAAAATAAACTTTGTTTGGAATCGGTAGGACGGACATCTTCTCCATACTGGAGAATTTACAAATGGCGATTTTCACATAGGACTTTTTAAACCCCATATAAAATGGCCATAATCTACAAAAAAATCTAAAATGTTGGAGATGTGATTCAACTCCGGATGTTGACTGGTTACAAATGGTCATTACATGTAAAATGGAAACATCTTTTTGGACTAATTTTAGATATTTTTGTAAAGCATTGTGGAATGACAACTGCACAATTACACATACTCTTATTCTATTTAATGCTCCAGTTCCAGAATTCATACCCGGTTTCGGCCGAAACCGAGACACTCGCGGCCTGCTTAACCGTGGTTTCGGCCGAAACCGCGGACCGCGAGTGTCAGTCTTTTTCTTTGCGTTTTTTAACAATTTGGGTAGTCGGAGGATCCGACGGCGTAATGTACGCAAAATCTGAGCCGAAAAACTGTTCAGCAAACTCCGACCGACGCCTAAGCGTTCGTCGGTTGAAGGAAGCACAGGCCGAACAGGCTGCTACGTCGTGGTCTGGGCCTAAGCAAGGCAGGCAGTAAGAGTGGAAATCTTTATAAGGTATTTGTTTCCCACAAGTTAAACAGTTATTGACTTTTTCTGACATCGGCTGAGGCAAGAAAGAGTCCCCAACGGGGTACTTAGCTTTTTAGAAGTCTTCGAAGTAGTATTCGGTAGTAGTAATCTCTGGATCTGACCGACCGGCACTTGCGAACAGCTTCTGCTTCGGGCGCCGCGCGGCAAGAAAGACTGAGGAAAATGGCGTCGGCTGATGCCTTTATACCCGAAGACCAACAGAGATGACGTCGGGTGAAGTGCGACATCAGCCGAAGCCGGACCCAGACTTTGGAATCCGGCCGACCGAAGGGCTGCCTGACGACAGGACAACCCATTTGTTATGACTGCAGATGCATCCTTGAAGGACATCTACTCTCTCATTTAACTGTGAATTTATTCATTCAGCTAAAGAAGTCTGTAATAAAGAAATTTTTACCATAAAAATGAGAACTAATAAAACACATCAATTAATTGCTTGGCAGAAATTGTATAACTTATTAGAGAAGTACTGCTTGTATTTGTATTCTTTGTTATGGACAATGTATATAGTTAATTTCTGTTGTATTTGTAAATAATTTGATTGTTTTTTGGATATGTAAAATCAAATAAAAAATTGAGAAAAGAAATTAGAAGGAATTTTTGAATTATATGTTATCATTTTACATTAGTACTAGAGGTGATCAATGAAAAACTGACATTGACAGATGCAATGCAAATATCTGTGCATGTCCAACTGGGATAATGGTCTCCATGTGTTTCTCAAAGAGCCAGCATAGTTAATTTGTTATGGACTGAACTACATTACAGTCTGTTTAGCTTCTGCATACCATTAGCAAAATGTTGACAATTTATTGGGAATCATTCTTCTAGACACTGTGGGCTGCATGTCTCTCAGACAGCAATATATACATATGATACATTACCTGCAATATATACATATGATACATTACCTATATAATTAATATATATATATATATATATATATATATATATATATATATATATATATATATATATATATAGGTTTACTATTGAAAATGCGAACGGCACTTGGGTGACAGTCGGATAGTCGAACGTATAAGGTCGTAAACACAGATGTCGAAGACATAATAATCAATCTAGGAACGGTTTTAACAGGGGTCGAAGTAGGGAAGATGTTTGTAGTAGGGAATAATACTGAACACCTACCTCGACCCATGTTAAAACCGTTCCTAGATTGATTATTTTGTCTTCGACATCCTTGTTTACGACCTTATACGTTCGACTATCCAACTGTCGCCCAAGTGCCGTTCGCATTTTCAATAGTAAACCATATATATATATATATATATATATATATATACACACACACACACACACACACACACACACACACACACACACATATATATATATATATATACACACACACACACACACACACACACACACACACACACACACACACACACACACTTGTTCTGTCTGTTTGTGCTGGGCAACATTTATCAAGCTAATTCCTTCTCTTGACACTGTCCTGTATTTAAAGAACATGCACAATTTTAGGATTAGTGTTGTAAATATATTTATTAGAAATTCATAGCACAGCAAGGCCCAAGTGACTTAAAAACTGAAGAGAAAATATGAAACCAAAGTTTTTATGAGATGGCAGGGCACATATTTTTTCCAACTGTAATTCAGCTAAGAAATGTGTTCTTATACACAAGAAGTTGGGATGGTTGGCTAAAAAGCTGTTGAAAGGTATTGAGGGTCAGTGGATAGTACTTGGGTGTAGATATCCTGGTGTAAGTGGTTATTCTTGCTAACTTCAAAGTATGCAGTGAAAGTAGTCTCCAGTTCTTTTATGTCTTTCCTAAGACAGAAAGTTATTATATAATCTTATGTTTTTTTACTGACTGGGACTTTATTGTTATTGATCCAGGCACAGACAGGATTATGGTTAGTAAAGTGTGATCCCCTAAAATCATAACAGATGCAAGTTTTTTTTTTAACTGAGTTTGGCCTTTTGTATGTCTGCAGAGTGCTGCATTCTAATAATAAAAACTGCAACTATTTATAGGCCTCAGATGGTATTGCTATCCACGTAAATATCTGGATAGTAAATGGATATTGTTTTAGTAGTAATGTTAGTATTAAAATAGTGACAGAAGCATTATGGGATCATTCTAGGCTGCATCGTTTGTAAGTAAAGGATGTCTAGAAAAAAAATTTATAGGGCATGGAAATTTGATCCATTGCTTCTGATGCATATGACATGCTAGTAAGATAACAGAATAGAAAGCAACAGGTACATTTGGGTGAAATGGTCTGGTCATTGAAAACTTTTTGTAAGTATAACTGAAAGGAACTAAAAATGGGAAAAAAAATGTCCAGAGACCAGGAAGCAAGACTGCGCAAGTGAGATGGCAAGACAGAAATAAATTACTATTATTCAAGACTAAAAGGTTTACTACTGAGATGCTGTGTCACAGAATAAGGAAATAAAGGCTGCTTAATGAAATGAGTAGTCAAAAGTGGGACAGACCAAACGTTTCTGGTGGGTAAGGGGATCATATCATAAAAAATGTTTTTAAAGCGGTTTGTATGGTTATTGGGCACTCATCTGCTGCAGACATTCAAGGAAGTTATCACTTCTGGGAAATTTTAACCAATATTTTTGAGAGCCAAGATATTAATGTTCCCTAAACCCAAAAAGGCCAGGACTGTACCAGTAAATTACAGATATATTTCCTTGCTTCAAATTTATGAATGTGCACCAAGAGAACACCATGGTCCCTATCTATCTACGGCCATACCAGGATGCACTAGAAACACTTTTCTTTTTCAACCCGACAGCTGAAGATGTCAGTCTTCTACATTTTCCTGCAAGCTAAGTGCTGTTACTGAATTACAAGTCTATATTCAGGCACTCAAAATGGTGTCGCACTACCTTTAGGTTCTGGGACAAAAAAAATCTTATACCAGCACCTACTGCAATCCATCCTCTCACTTAAAATCAACTTATAATTGCCAGATGCCCATCTGTCCTGATGATGCCTATACTGTCCCTTCAGCATTTCCCTGTGGCTTGTAATGCTTGCAGGTGCACATATGATGAAAATGTAAGGCTCCATCTGTGTACATTCCCACTTATTACTTCATCCTTCTGCAGCAAATTTAGTATTAGGGCTTCTGTACTAGGCCTTTGGTATCCCATTCAGACAGCCTGTGTGCAAAGCACAAAAACCTTTAAAATCATATTTTTTCTTCTAATACATACACACGCAAAAGTACAGTTTTGTACCTACCATAAATGTAGATGTTCGAGTGCTAATACAGCTGCAGTAATCACAGATGGGTTTTCTGCCGTCAGGCGGGTCCTCGGTCGGCCGAATTCCAAAGTCTAGGTCCGGCGTCGGTTGTCGTCGCTTTCTTTCCTGACGTCAGTGCGACAGGGGTATATAAGACACAGCCGACGCCATATTCTTCAGTCTTTCTTGCCCCAGATGTCAGGTGCCCCCAGAAGGAAGGCAATACATAAATTATATATATATATATATATATATATATATATATATATATATATATATAGTCAAGCAATGCAATATAATCAAAAATCAGTAGTTGCAAGCAAATACACCATAGAAGGATAACCCAAATTAGGTTGTATGAGGAGGTGTTAGCCACTAGGCCTTTACCAAGAGGGGAAGGAGGGAGGGGAAACCTGTACTGCAGCTGTATTAGCACTCGAACATCTACATTTATGGTAGGTACAAAACTGTACTATGTTCATCGTGCATACAGCTGCAGTAATCACAGATGGGTAGAATCCCAAAGCTACGCACAGGGTGGTAAGCACTAGGTGGAACTGGGAGCAGCCAGAATGCCCTGCAACACAGCAGTGGCAAAGCCTGCTCTAGTTTTGGAATATAAAGGCAGGTGGTAGTGTTTTGTGAAGGTATGCACAGAACGCCAAGTGGCTGCCTCCAAAATATCTTTGGTAGGGACTCCTCTGAGGAAGGCTGTAGAGGTAGCTGTGGTCCTTGTGGAGTGGGATCTGATGCCTGTAGGAACAGGTTTGCCATGAAAGGAGTAACAAAACCGTATGCAATGGCCTATCCATTTTGAAATTGGCTTCCCTTGAGCTCCTACAGCATAGGACACAAAAAGGTGTTCTGATTTCCTGAAGGGCTGTGTTCCCAAATAGTAACGTAGCTGTCTATGGATGTCTAAGGAATGTAGCAGCCTTTCCCCTTTGTTTTGAGGATTGGGGTAAAAGGTAGGTAAGTGTATGGCCTGATTTAAAGCTACCCTGGATACTACCTTAGGCATAAATGAAGGGTTGGTTCGTAGGGAAACCCTGTCCTGATGGAAGATGAGAAAGGGCTGCACAGCCATGAGGGCTTGTAGTTCCGAAACCCTACGAGCTGAGGTAATGGCCAGAAGGAAGGCTGTTTTCCAGGACAAATATTGCAAATCTGTAGAGGCAACTGGTTCAAAGGGAGGTAATGTTAATTTTTCTAGAATGTAGTTAAGATCCCAGGCTGGTATTGGTTGTTTCCTTGGAGGTCTTATATTCTTAGCTCCTCTGAGGAACTGTCTTAAAAGTGGGTGAGAGAATAAGGATGGATCAGTGTTGTATTCTGCAGAAATGGCTGAGGCATGAATTTTGATGGAGGAAAATGAAAGTCCACTGTTCAACAGCTCAGCTAGATACTGTAATATATCTGAGGCAAATTCAGTTTTCTAGGATCCTGGCCTTTTTTCTCATTCCAAGGGCAAAAACGTTTCCATTTTGCGGAGTAAGCCTTTCTAGTAGATGGCCTTCTGGCCTCCAAAATGACATCCTGCACCTCTTTGGAGAGTAGGGTCTGTTGTGGTGTTAAGGAATTTTCCATGCAGCCAGATTGAGAGTTTTCAGCTGACTGTGAAGAGTTTTGTAGCTGTGCTGAGTCAGTAGAAGAGGCATTAGAGGTAGGGTCCAGGGAGGAGTATGTGTTAGGCTCCTCAGGAGTGGGTACCAGTGTTGTCTTGGCCAGTCTGGAGCAATCAGTATCATCTTCGGTCTGTCTGCTCTTGCTTTCAAGAGCACCTTGGGCAGAAGAGGCAAAGGTGGGAAAGCGTAAACTGTCCATGTTGCCCAACTGAAAGAAAGGGCATCCACTCTCCAGGCCTTTGGATGAAAGGTCCTTGAACAGAACTTTTTCAATTGATGGTTCCTGTGGGAGGCGAAGAGATCTATGTCTGGTCTTCCCCATGCTTGGATTATCTTTGTAAACACTTGAGGATGTAACTTCCATTCATGTGGATCTGTCATATTTCTGCTTAGATTGTCTGCCAGCGTGTTTTCCAATCCAGGCAAGTACTGTGCTTGAAGTTCGATTTGCCATTCCAGAGCCAAGTTCCAAAGCGACATGGCTAGCCTGCACAGGGGGTATGAATGTGTTCCACCTTGTTTGTTTATGTACCACATTACTGTGGTGTTGTCTGTTCTTTTGTGGGTTTTGGGTATACAAAACCCACAAAAGTTTAGAAAATCCTCCCTTCAGGCCAATAGTTTCATCTCCTTCTATCACTGAGGGGGTTTCTTTAATCATCGACGCTGTTCTCGGACCCATTTTATACAATCAAGATTCTTTTGTTAAAGACTCCTGGGACTTTTTGACTAAGTTCAGTGCTTATATTCAGAAAGGTACATTTGACCCCAACAGGCACATTGTTTTTACAATGGATGTCGTATCATTATATACATGTATCCCCCACCATGAGGGAGTTGAAGCTGTTAGAAGTTTTCTGAGTAACCACAACAAGGGTTTTACTAATAATGCTATTGCCACTATTTGTAGTTTTTGGAACTCATTTTACATAATAACTTCTTTTTATCTGGCAAGACTTATTGCAAACAAAAGCGGGGGGTAGCTATGGGTTCTCCAGCTGCTCCGGCTTATGCCAATATTGTTATGGCTTGGTGGGAGTATGAATTTATTCCATTTCTCACCAAGAAATACCATGTTTCCTTTTACTGTAGGTTCATTGACGATTTGTTTTTTGTCACTGACGGCAATCTAGACACAGTGGATGCCTTTACTTCTGAAGTTAACACACTTTCTAGTTATTTAAAGTTTGTCAAAGGGGTGGTTGGTTTAAAAGTTTATTTTTTGGACATTTGTCTAAAATGGGATGAAACTGAAAACAGATTCCATAGCAGTATTTTTCGAAAGGAGACTTTTACCAATGGGTACTTGCATTTTTCAAGTAACCACCCCAGACATGTTATCAGAAATATTCCTAGAGGCCAATTCATCAGAGCCTGTCGAATGACCTCTAACGATTCTGACTTAAAATTGGAGTTTGATTTCATCATCTCCTTGTTTCTGGACAGGGGGTATGACCAACAACTATTGATTGAGACCAGCACTGATATTTTCAACAAACGGAGCGAGCAATATCCAGCATTGCTTGATTATCCAAATAGTTTAACACACCATGGCAACACCAGAACAACTAACATTAACAAGGGAGGTGACATGAACACCAATTTGATTTGCTCCATTGAAATGAGTGCTGATTGTCATCATATACAAAACGTAGTCAGGAAGAATTGGACGGTCATTAAGGGAAACTTAGATCTTTCTAATGTTTTAGGTGATCAACCTTTTTTTGTGTCAAGAAATAATTCTAGTTTAAAGAGAATCTTGGAATTTAATCCTAGTTTTAGCAGTAACACTACTAGTACTAAGAAAGGAATGCAGTGTTGTTATCACTGTAATATGTGTAGGTTCATTTCTGAAGGACCCTATATTACAGTAGAAACCTACAACAGAACTTTGACAGTACCCAATTGTGTCAATTGCAACACTAAAGGTGTTGTTTACATTAGTTTGTGCAACACCTGTCCAGCTTTTTATGTTGGGATGACAAGTAGATGTCTTAGGATTCGTATTAGAGAGCATATTTATGGTATTAAGAAGAAAGATGTTACCAATGCTCTCTATAAGCATTCTACTGTTTGTTTCGGTTTTAAAAAAATTTTGTTTTCAGTGTTGGAAGTGTGTCAAACTGACATGAGGGGGGGGTGATTTTAAAAATTACATACAACAGAGGGAAACTATGTGGCAGATCAAATTAAAAGCTGACAGTTTCCCTGGCCTAAACGAGGCTATCAACATTAAATGTTTTTTAAAGCACAGGAAGTTACATATCCATAAAAGGAATGATATTATTGCCTCTTTTTTTAACTAAAAAACTCACAGTTGATCTTAATGATTATTTGTTAAATTGTTTAATTAATCAATTATCTGTGGGTGTATTTAAACTTGCATTGTGGTGTTTTCATTCATTCTGATGAAGTCCTTCGACGAAAGCGGAGAATTAAATTTTACTACGCTATTTGCTTCACTGTTTTCTTCATTTATCTTAAAGTTTGCCTCTCATTGCTGCATTCATCGTGGTGCCTTTTGTTTTTGTGTTTACCCACTTGTTCTGCACTATGCATCATATCCTGCAACTCCTTCAAATCTGGTTGTTCAGGTTGAGACATTTTACTTCTTAATTGTGATAACAGAAACTGCTGATATTTAAGCATATGGAACTGACAATTTAAGGCCCTCATGGCTAGGGTGGCCGAGGTATACACCTTTTTTCCCCACCTTTCTAAGGATCTAGACTCTCTTTCAGAAGGTAGTGGATTCTTAGCAGTAGAGGCCTTCATTCCCTTGGGGCCTTGAGAAATGGTTTCAGGGTCAGCATTATGGCTTTTGTAAAGAAATTGGTGAGAGGTAGGAACTCTGTAGTACCTATCAGGCTTGACTGGGGCAGGAGGCAGGGAATCCGGATTTAGGCAAGCCTCCGAGTAAACATCATCAAGTATGTCCAAGACAGGAGGTACGGCCAGAGGTCTGTGCTGAGGTAACAAAAGAAATTCCCTAAGCCTTTTCTTGGAATCAGAAAAGTCTTGGCCTTCCCAATGGAAGTGTTCCCTCAAGGTGTGCAAGGTTTCCCCAAAAGAGAAATCCTCTGGGGGAGATACAGAAGGAATGGACTGCTCAACATCCGAATCTTCAAAAGGGGAGTACGAGTGTTCCTCTTCATCAGAATGTTCTGAAAAAATGGAATCCTGGTCAGAAGAGGGAGAAGCTTCCTCCACTCGGGGTCTCTTGTCTGGAGGGGGCTGGGGCTGGGAACCCCTGATAAGAGTAATTAAATCCTCAGCCACTTTTAGCATCTGCTTTTTAGGCATGGGGCCTGGAGATGGGCCCTGTGCAACAGGCCTCTTGGGATGCATGGCTGATTTGGACTTAGTAAAGGCCTTAATGGAGAAGGAAGATGAGGGTCTAAACACCATGGGTGGAAGTGGACCTATCCACATTAGGAGGCTCAACACTCACAGTGGCTTCGGTGGTTGTAGTCTGGGTATGGGCCGAGGTACCTGCGGTCTCGGTTACAGAGGACACCACCAAAGAAGTGTCGTCGGTAGTCAGGAGCTGCGTAGGCGCCTCGCTGAGAACCGGACCACGTGTAGCCGGTTTTGGCGTGGTGTCGGTGGAGACCGCGGGCCTCGTGTGTCGGTCTTTATCCTTGCGTTTTTTGGACAAAATGGTAGTCGGAGTATCCGATGACATTTTATAATCAAAGGTTTTACCAAAAAAGTGCTGGGCGAACTCCGCCCGACGCTTAATAGTGCGTTTATTGAAAGTAGTGCAAAAGCGACAGGCCGAGACGTCGTGGTCTGGGCCTAAACAAGGTATGCAGAGGGAATGGAAATCCTTATGCGGTATTTGCTTCCCACAAGAAATACAATTGTTAACTTTGTCTGACATCGGTCTGAGGCAAGAAATGTTTCCCCAACGGGGTACTCAGCTTTAAAGAAGACTTCGGTTTCCAATTATTCGTAATTTCAGGAGCTGGCCGACCGGCACTTGCGAACTGCTTCTGCTTCAGGCACCGCGCAGCAAAAAAGACTGAAGAATATGGCATCAGCTGTGTCTTATATACCCCTGTCGCACTGACGTCAGGAAAGCGACGACAACTGACGCCGGACCTAGACTTTGGAATTCGGTCGACCGAGGACCCGCCTGACGGCAGAAAACCCATCTGTGATTACTGCAGCTGTATGCACGATGAACATCATATATATTTAGATTTATCACAAGAGTTTATGTATATATACACCAAAAAAAAAAAAAAAAAGCTGCACTCAAACTATGACTTCAGTGGTGCCTGTAGAATAATACAGTTTACCTGGCAAAAGTGATTCTTATACCAACACAAACATGCAACGTATTACTTGTATTGAATTTACATCATGATATGACACACCTCAATGGACATTCCATGCCTTGCGGTGTTTTTATCCAACTATTACATATCTGAAATTTGTAAAAATTGTTATACTTTGTATTTGTAGAACTACTGTCTACATGGATATTCTCTGTTTTTGTTATCTGCTCTTTGTATAAAGTACAATACCAAAGTATATGGCTGGCGTCGGTCAAGGCGCGCTAGTCTGGCGTCAGGGTACTACGCATGACCAACCACCCCTAAACACAGAGGGGAAGGAGGAGGGTAAATTGGACTGCAGCAATGTGGATCAACGAACACATACATTTATGGTGTAAAACAAAACTATGTTCTTCACATTCCATTGCTGCAGTCCTAACACCTGCAGAGGTAAGAATCCCAAAGCAGAGGGCTGCAAATCATAGCTGCCTCCAAAAATATCCTTATTGCCACCCCCTTAGAATGCTGTTAAGCAAAAAGAAACAAACAACTGCTGAGACTGCCTAAAAATCCTTAGTCCCCAATAAATATATAACATAACTGCCTGTGTACATCTAAAAATGTGCTTTTAGGCAAATGAATAGTTTGGTTTTAAAGCCCACTAGAAACCACCTTAGGCATAAAAAAGAAGGATTAATGTGACCTGATACCTATCCTTATGGAATCGGCTCAAAAGGTTGTAGAGTAAGTTTCTCCACAAAATTGAGATCCCAAGCAGGAGTAGGAGAGGGGGGGGGGGGGGGTCTTATATTTTTTGCCCTAAATTGAAATGACAAAGGATCAGGAAAACAATGGTGGGGGTCAAAATCAAGTGAGAGCTGAAATTGCTGCAGCATGAATAATCTTAATGGAAGAGAAAACCTTTGTCCAATAACTCAACTCAGTAAGATTGAAGAGCCACTCAAAATTAGGCTCAGAAATCTCCATTCTTTTTGCTGCACTCCAAAAAAAAAATCTCTCTTTTTTTTTTCTTTGCTGACACTTGTACTAGGTCTTCCAAGCTGTGTGATGAAACCTCTTTGTGCAAAAACTTTTGGCAGCTGGTGGTTTAGTGGAGAAGTTTAACAGATCCTGAGTTGGGATCCATGATTTGTCTGTAACACATCTGCTAAGGAGTTCTTCTGTCCCTCCAGAGACCTTTGCCTGAAGAGTTAGTTGCAAGCTGAGCAGCATAAAATCAAATCATTGTTGCATAGCATAATGAAATGTGTTGTAAGTTCCCCTTGTTGGTACCACATTTGATGACAGTTGTGTTGTCTGTTAGAATCAACACCCTGCCTGGAAGAAGTAACTCCTTGAAAGCCATTAATGCAAACTGGCTGCACACTGGCTCTCTCACTGTGATATGTAGATGTAGTGGGGCAGGCCACTTCTCTGTCTTCACTCCACCACATCTATATCCAGCATCCAAAAGCAATGTCTCTGGCAATTCATCTCTGACATCTGTTCTCGCCTCTGCCGGGTCACAGAGAGGGTTGTTTCAGAGTGACTTGTTTAGGTGACATTTCTGACAAATTCCAAAATTTATTGTGAATGAAGAATATTGTTTCCAAAGATAATGTCCAAATCCTGGTTGATTTACCCATACATTTTCACATTCCTGCCCTGCAGTCCAGATGCCAGAATACAAGCACCAGAAAACAAGATGCCCTGAAGCCTGAGGTTTGAAGGACTGTCCTTGCAGTCGGCCCGAAGAGAAGAGATAAGGTTTGTGAGATTAAAAAGGCCATTTTCTTGAGCCAGAATCAGGCAGTCGTCCCAAGTAAGATAGATTTTAGCCTGAAGTAAGCTATCACTGAGCCCAGAACCTTTGAATACTCTCTGCGCAGAGAAGCCAAAGGAGGCAATGCAGAAGAACTAATATGAATTCCCAGCTAGCAAAACGCAGATACTTCCTGCAACTTAGTCTGATAGGCACATGAAGGTAGCCTCTTTGAGATCTATTACCACATCCAGATCTTTGCCCTGCAGAAAAAGCAGTTGTAACGCCAACATTTTGAAACATTTTGAACTCCAGAATGTCCATGAGGATAGATAAATCCAAAAAAAAAAAAATTGGTCTCCCCTTCTTTCTTTGGTACTGGTACTAGGAACAGAATAAAATCCCTTTCTGGCACAGGAACCGCTGAAGAGGAGGAATGTCTAGCATGCCTTTGAAGGAGGGCAAGTATGGAAATAAAACCTGTAACCCGTGGTGATGATGATATCCACCCATCTCTTGGTAATTAAATCCAAATTTTCTTTGAAAAGAGCCAGCCTTCCTCTCAAAGGTGCTGCCAGACGAGAAATGTACTGCAGCTGAAAAAGGCAGGGGTGATTGTCTGGAAAAGGACTGTTCTAGGCCTAAAAGAACCTTGAGCTGCCCCCCTACCACGTAGACCCTAGACCTACCCTGAATCATAAAATAGGATATGTCATCCCCTTAGTAGGCAATTTCTACTTAAACTTGAGCGAGGCTGCCTGCAAAAATCTTTAACAGTCTGCAGAGACTTAGCCTTATCCCATTTTCTTTAAACTTTCCTTCACAGGACCAAACAACAAACAACAACAAATGGAGCATCCAAAAAAAAATTCTTTGTCTTGTCTTAACATGCTAAATTCAGAACCAGTGGCAGCCACCCTCGGGAAGCCTGCACAGCATCAAAAAACCATTGCAAGGAATGCTTACCCACCTGTTCACACACACATGAAAATGCAACTTCTCTTTACACATTCAATACTCATAGAGCATCCACCTTAGCTTCAAATTGTGAAGGAGATAATTTTGATATTTTTAACATGTGAAACTGGCAAACGCCTCGCCCTCAAAGCTGGAAGAAGTATACACTTTCTTCCCCATCTATCCAAAGCCCTTGCCTCTTTATCAGGAGAGGGATTTTAACAACCTGCAAAACATCTTTCCACACATTTCAGAACAGGAGGTATGCTAAAGGCCTATAGAACAGCCACCGAGAAAGCCCCCTCAGCCTGGCCTACCTCCTGAGAGGACACATCCTGTAACAGTAAAGTCTCCCTGAGACTCCAAAGCAGCAATGTGGAATGAAGAACATCATGGAACTTTTCTCCCTGGGCCTCCACTGAAAATGGGCCTCTGGCTCAGTTGGACACTGCCGGTAAACAAATGAAAAATAAATAAAATAAAAGTAAGAAAAAAGCAGGAAACTTCCAGCCTTCCTATATTACATCTGAAAGGATGAGTAAAGTAGCATGGCACTGAACACAGGTTAAAAAGCAACAAATCATCACACCAACTAACATTCTCAAAATGACAGAAAAATAACTGGAAACATTTTCCACAAAACATTTACTTTTGTATTTACTGTTCAGTTTCAGGTAAATTTTAGTCAGAACTTTAGTCAGTTCACAGGCACAATAATCTAAGATTTGTAAACAGTATTGCAATATACTAATAGTGAGAGACCCCCCCCCCCTAAAAAAAGTACCAGTGATGTCGACTGAATTACAGTTCTTACAGTACTTCAATATTTTCAAAAGAAAAAGGAACAAGTACAAACAGTATATCCATGTTTTTGACCACTAAGCGGTCAAAATTAAAAACAGCAATGTAGCCACACAGAACACAAAAACAATTTAACTGGTCATATTGCATATATACACTTTTGTCTTCCATCTTTGTAAATACATGACAGAAAATCATAATCTTTACTTCTGAGGGCTCCCTAAAAGTGGCACTCTACATTTCTGACAAATGAAGAAAATACAAAAGGTTTTCCCTAGCTACGTAGGATGCTTGTATACATAAGCTGTCACATGAATACCTTATAAACTACGCCAGGATTTCTTTAATTCACCCAGTCTCTAGACCCTCCCCCCTGCCACAGTACTACATGTGAAGTTACCTATTGCATATGATCAGTAGGAAGGCACAAATGATGCAGTGATTTGCTTCAGAAGGTACAAGTGGTACTACCGCACATGCTACATGTGTCTGACCATCTCCAAGACCTTACATCTGAAACAGGGTAATATTTAAATCCAAAACAGTATAAGAAGTTGTGGACTGCAGGTTACAAGGCCCCCTACACAGAACATTACATCACATCACACCTCTCGGTACACTGGAGTTTGTAAGTAATATTAAATGGGTGAATGGTATTTTATTTACTAGAATATCCATGCAAGAGCAGACCCATAATCAAGCTATAATTGCGCGGCCCTCAGGAAAGCATTGTATAGGCCCAATTCCAAGACTTCTCACTGTAACTGACTTACTATGATGTATTACACTGAAGTGAAGTCACTTACACTTTTGGAATCTGGCACTATATCTTGCCTTCAGAATAAATAGCAAGCTATATTACAGATGTCAAGGGACAATCAGTTTCCCATGAGAAGCAACGTCTTGGCATTGGTTGGTTTACTGTCCACCAACACAGACAGACATTTAACCACTGGAACTCTGTCTGGATGGAAAAAGGAAAAAGGCTTACACCTCCACAGAATAACATCAGTTCAGCAACAAACTTTTCTTATACGTAAAAGTTACCACCTCCAAACAAAATGTGCTTCCAAATAGGAAAATTAGAAGCTTCACAGAAGACTATTATTCATATGCATTAACACACAACTGTGATGACTAATGTGTTGTGTACCTTTCAGAGCAGATAAACTAAATTAAAGCTTTTTTCCTGTGTGAAGTTATATAGCGACTAGACAGCCTGCTCAAATGTTAACAGTTTCTGAAATCTTATTTGGAGTCTTGACCTAGTCCAAAACTCATGCCCTGCTTACTTCAAACTGTTACTGTACTTCCCACTGTAAGTCTACAAAAAACACTAGAGACCTTTACTGTACCAGTACATTCACAATGAACCTATGCAATTCTGGAAGGCTACAATCTGGAATGTATAAGAATAATAAAGTAATAGGTGCAAAGCAATTTTGTCCTGTGTAGCATTTTATTGGTTTGTACGATTTGTATGAAGACATATCTACTACCAAACAGAATTCCAAATGTTAAGATATAGTACCTCTAGAATGTGCTTCTAGCTGTATGAGAGATTGTGTGTGTGTGTGTGTGTGTGTGTGTGTGTGTGTGTGTGTGTGTGTGTGTGTGTGTGTGTGTGTGTGTGTGTGTGTGTGTCTGTGTCTGTAAGAAACACCAGTTTTTGGGAATGAAAACCTGGAGTTTTGTTTGGTAAAGCAACCTTCTCAACCTAAAGTGTGTGGGAAAACTTAGGTCTGCATAAAATCTCAAAGCTCATTAGTCTGGCATTTTTTTAAACTTTCAGTTATTCATTTTCTTTCTAAAGTTGTCCAAAAGTTGTTAGATACCCAGAGTTACAACATTCCTCAAGACATACAGTACCACTATGTAAACAATACTAAAGGAACTTGGTGTTAATTGTTTTTTTGTAAGAGTTGCTGTTCCAGGTTCTAAACTAAGTTATTGCTCCACAAAATATTCACTCATAGTCCTCATCTTCTGTATTACAAAATGCAACACAACAGCCATACAATGCACCTACATGTAGCTGTGCAACAAAAATCAAAATTCATCTTTGATACTAAAGTGAGGTTGATCTTCTGGCTTAAAGTCTTCTCTAGGACTACCATCCTCCTTAAGAATTCGATAAGACATATATCCAACAATTGGATACTTGGCCTTGTACACATTATTAAAAATGTCTTCCAAGGACTCCAGCTGTGATTCTGTAAGCCCGGTCTGAAATTAAAAAAACACAGAGAACTTTTAGACAACTAGCTGATTTCACAAACGTGTAAGAAATGTGGTGTACTGCAGTACTACATTGATCATCTGCTACCAACTGCAATGTCTTGTGCCTTGGTAATAACAGGAGCTTAAAGAGACATTTTCAAAGTTCATTCCTGTAGGGAAATTATTAGCAAATTAAAGTTTCTGCAAAATAATTTAAAAAAGGCACAGTTAAAACAGAAATACTTAAGTGATTTTTAAAAAGACATCACCCTTAAAACGTCTGGAAATTCATAGTGGAGAACTATGATAAAGGAACCATGGCCCTTACTCTCAGCATTCCGCATGTTATATATTCCTCTAATTTCTACAGAAGTCCTTATAAGGTCATGTCTGCACTAGCAAGACTACTTGAAAATAGTCTCCTCAGACAGTTGACTGCTGGTAACTTCAACACAAGGTGAACTGCAGGAAACAACTGAATGAGTCGGGCTAACTGGAATTGGGTGGCACTGTACTATGGTAGGTCAGGGACTGTTTAATTGTGATCAACAACTGGGTTAAACTACTTTTATCTACAGACTGCTTCTCTACCCACTCATTACAGCCACTACATTGACTGTATACATCTCAAAAGTCTGACTGCAATCAAATAAATAACAATACTCACACAAACACTTCTAAGCTTATTTTACTCAAACACACACTATTCCGGAAAAGCCAGAACAGTGTCATTTTAAAATGTTATCACACAGCAGCTGTAATCATTCCCATCCACAGAATGTCTCAGTACCTACTCATTTCAGCCACTTCACTGGCAGCACACCTCAGATTCCTGATTGAAAGCAAATAAAAATAACAGTCACAGTAATGTTTTGCTTAAACATATACTAGCCTGCCGAGCCAGATAAAAAAGTGCTTAAGTGTGTTCAAATGTTGTCTGGGTCAGTCACTTTTAACCACAGACTGCCTCAATATCTACTAAGTGTAGCCACTTTACTGACACCTTGCGTTAAATACACACGAGCCTTACCAAGTAAGACAAGCTGTTCAACTGTGATCAAATAACAGCAGGGGTCAGTCAGTTTTACCCAAAGATTCCCTCCAGGACCATCAATTACAGCCACTTTGACTATGCACATCTTAGATGTGTGAATGTGATCAAATAAAAAATTAAATGCATAAATAATTGGCATGACAATGTATCCATGCTTGTTGCTGTCAGATGCAAACAACTTGTTGTGAAAGTGCATCTCTCGCACACACACACACACACACACACACACACACACACACACACACACACACACACGCAATTACAGCAATTAACTTTATTGACTGTGTACATTTTAAATGTTTTATTATGGAATTAATAAATTCACAAATAATGGCCACAATAATTATTTTCTCAGAAGCAAGCAGTGCAAACCCTGCATCCTCAACACAAACACTCAAAACACTCAGATTTGCCTATTAGTTACAGCCACATGAATGACTACGTATACCTATGATGAAATTATTGCACAAGTGCATAAATAATGGCCATTACAATGTACTTTGGCTCACTGTTGTCAGATACATATAATACAATCCAATGCAACCCCCTTGCCCATCAATTTAAGACACAATTGAATGTGTATACCCCAGATATCCAACTGTGATCAAATGGATGAATAAATACACAATGGCCACATGAATACATACTCAGGTCACTGCTGCCAGATCCATACAGTGCAATCTGCTGCAATCCTACATGGACATACAGAGAGAGAGAGATGTGGCTACCAACTGCAGCAACTTTAAAGTTTGTAAACAACTCAAAAGTCTGATTGTGTTCAAATGAATAAATACAAAACAGCCACAGTCACACATTGCAGTTTTGTATTGTCTGATCCATACAATGCAACTCATTACAATCCCCCATTTTCTAAATATCCCACACACAATATTAGAAAAATGTATAACATCCTACAGAATGGCTGGCAATGGCATCTCAAAAGACTGTGCATAGTACTATTTATTTAAAAAAAATGTTTAGAACAGTTTCTTCCATGTTCACATCAGAATCCATCCACAAGAATGCTTTAACTTTTGACTTAGATCGTCTAAAGCATCAATCACCTGATGCAACCTAAGCCAGTGGGAAAGGACGGCCACTGCTTCATCTAGTTACCCAAACAAACCCTACTGAAATATCATTTATATCCCCCAGAAAAGGCAGGATAACCTGTAATAAGGCATAACCACCTTATTCTCTGAGAGTGCATGCATACATTTTGGGCTGTTTTAAAAACATCAGAGCTGACGTTCCTTTATTTGTAGAGATCGACTTCAACGTACAAGTTCCAAGCCCCAAAAAAGGGACAACATTGGAACATCATCTATTTTTGTATAAAAATGAAAATACAATAAAAAGTAAATGGTCTATTCTTCATCAGAGAGGGCTAGAGCCCAGCAATCAAGTGCAATGAGCCATCTCTGCCTACAACTTAAGTTACTTGTTAGGCATGAACAGATATAGTTAAGGTTGAGAGTGCTCAAGGAATAATTTCTATTAGATTCAACACTGTTTTCAGATCCAGTGATCACACAATATAAGCAACTAGTGCTTAATACCATCACTTCAGTATATGCTAATATTAGTGTTCCTTGTTTTAGGTCTTACTGGCAGCCGTAAGAATATATATTGCCAGGTTATGGAAACCTGCACTTGTCACAACAAAGGATGGTTAGTGAACTTCGGTTGATCAAATATGTTGAAATGTATGACATAACAATGAAAATGTGAATTGTAAATAGTGTCCTAAGATGCACAGTTAGAGACTCAGTGCAAGCATGTGTATAGACATTAGATAAATATACAAAGTTTAAAAAAATCTAAGCTTTAACTTGTAAATACTGAAAGGCAAAGTCCAGTTTTTTGTCTCATACCTTTAGTCTGCCTGTGATGAGTGGTTGTAAATAATTATATGTCATTTGTGAACATCAACATGATTTATATAAAAGTGTGACAAAGGGAGATACTGCCAGCACAGTTATCTGGAAGTTTGTAAATAATTATATATGTTATTGGCGAATATCGAAATGATCTACATAAGATGCTGGTGTTATAAATGTATTAGAATTGTATGTCATATAAAATGGTTTGTACAGACGTGTGTTAAAAAGGTTTTACCAAAGTACTTGAAATGTATCCACAGTTTGCCCTACTGGAATAGAACAAAAATGTACATGCACTATTGTAACTGTTTAACTGTATATATGTTAGCAGTGGAAACTGAAAACAGGAGGTTAACTTCAATCCAGCAAAACTTCAGAAAAATAGCTGAAATCTAATTACTTTATGGCTATACAATAAAAGATAATACTTTTCAGTTTCAATGCAGCAGTGAGACACAATGTCTAAAACTAGGGAACTTTCTGAATCGTCTGGGAAGTGTTTTATTATTTTATGACTTCCAGCATCTACCAAGCTCTGAAGTAAAAGCCTTTGTCTATGTATTTTTACAGGTAGATGCTAAACACTACCAGCCGCCATCATTGGTTGTTTTGGGCCTAGGGACTAGAAGTCAGATGACCAGAAATGATGTAATTCTGCAAGCTAACCCAGCAGTAATATTTGAGATATTAAGAGAGAGAGAGCATTCTATATTCTGTCTTGGACCTGAGAGACAGCATTCTATATTCTGTCTTGGACCGGACACCAACTAAAGAAGACCCATTCACCACACATCTGCCTTATTCTGATGAAGTTAGTTAACTAGGGACTAGTAATTCTCTTAGATACAGTCAGGAATATAGTAAAGCTTAGTTTACATGTTTTTTTTCCTTATTTATGTGAGTCTGTCCTGCAATGTTGCTTTAAATATTTCCTGTGATTTTAAACCCTGATGTCACTGTAAATATATACTGAGTATTTTCTTGTTCTTTTATTATTTATTCTTCTTCTTTTGGCTTTTCCCGGTTAGAGGTCGCCACAGCAGATCACCTGTCCGCTCATGATTGGCAGTGGAGTTTTTTTCGGTGTCGAGTTGCCAGCCCGGCACCCAACCTTCCACAGAAGGCACACACACGCACACACTCATGCCTAGGGCCAATTTGGAGTGTCCAATCCACATGTCTTTGGGATGTGGGAGGAAACTGCAGCACCCAGAGGAAACCCACGCTACCACAGGGAGGACATGCAGACTCTGCACAGAAGGCACCCCAGCCGAGGATCGAACTGGAGAACCTCTTGCTGTGAGGTGGCAACGCTAACTGTGGCACCACTGCGGCTGCCCTCTTTTATTTACTATTACTATATCTAAAATTTTCATTGTCGCTAATCTGTCTAGAGATATTTAAGTTCTGAGAGTATTTGCATATTTATTTGGTGACACAGTATTGGCCACTAATAATAGCCTTGTTCTTGGTCAAACTACCATTTGTATTAATAGCAACATTACACAGTAATACTGGACACCCTTTGTTAAGGGCCTTAAAGTAGCTAATAAGGACCTGGCTGATGGCAGTGATAACTATGCTCAGACTATAGTCATGAAAGGAGATACTGTCAGCCCAGCTATCTGGAATTTTGTAAATAATTGTATGTCATTTGTGAATATCAACATAATTTATACAGAAGTGTGACAAAGAGAGATACTGCCAGCACAGCTGTCTGGAATTTTATAAATACTTATATGTCATTTGTGAATATCAACAAGATTCATATGCTTGTGTTACAACTATATTAGAACTGTATGTTATGTGTATATCAAACTGCTGGTACAGAAGCATGTGTTTAAAAGGTATTTTACAAAGTACTGTGCTTAAAGATGTATCCACGGTGTACCCTACTGGAAAAGGACACAAATGTATATACACTATTGTAACTGTTTAAACGTACATACATTACCAACAGAAACTGGAACACAGGAGGTTAATTTCAGAAAAACAGCTGAAAATTTAAATTACTTTATGACCACGTAATAAAAGGATGGTATCTTTCAGTTTCAGTGCAGTAACAGACACAATGTCTAAAACTAGAGGTTCTCTGCATTATCTTGCAAGTGTTTTATTGTTTTAGGACTTCCAGGAAGTACCAAGATTTGAGAAAAAGCTCTTGTGTATGTATTTTCACAGGTAGATGCCAAATGCTACCAGCGGCATCAATGGTCGTTATTCACCTGGGATAGAGTCAGATGACAAGAAGTGATGTCATCCTGTAAGTTATCCCAGCAGTAATATTTGGGGTATTAATTTAAGAACTCGCTGAGAGACCAAACATTTTGTATTTGTCTTTGACCAGACATCAGCTGGAAGACACATTAACCACATCTGCCTTGCTTGCTCTATACGTAAAGTGAACTAGGGTACAGTATTTTTTTAGATATAGTCAGGAATATAGCAAATCTTAATTTACATATTTTTCTTTATTTGGGACTTTACTGCAATGTTTTTTTTTTAATATTTCCTGTGACTTTGAACTCTGATGTTACTGTGATTATATACTGAGTATTTTCTTGTTCTTTTATTATTTATTATTAAATATATTTAAACCTTTCATTGTGGCTGACATTTGAAGTTCTGAGAGTACTTGAATATTTACTTGGTGACAATGTGTAAGCCACTCCCAATAGCCTTGCTCTTGGTCAAACTACCATTTGGATTAATAGTAAAGTACAGTTTTGTACCTACCATAAATGTAGATGTTCGAGGATTCCATTGCTGCAGTCCTTACTATTGGGGTATAGTCCGCGTCCAGTCGGCCCGAATACCAGAGTATAAGGCTGACGTCGGTCACGTCGCCTTAGACTGACGTCAGTACGTCAGGGTACTAATGCGCATGACCGACGTCATATCCTCAGTCTTTTCTTGCCCCAGATGTCAGAAGACCCTAAAAAGGCAAGGCCCAAAATACCTGCACCAAAAACACGTACAATATATACAAGAATATATACAAAAATAGAAGCATGTAAACTCACCTACACAACCACCCCTAAACACAGAGGGGAAGGAGGGAGGGTAAATTGGACTGCAGCAATGGAATCCTCGAACATCTACATTTATGGTAGGTACAAAACTGTACTATGTTCTTCGTTTTCCATTGCTGCAGTCCTTACTATTGGGTAGAATCCCAAAGCAGAGGGAAGGGAGGCTGGCAAATCATAAAGAAGGAGGAGCTGACAACATGCCTTGCAAAACAGCTGTGGCAAAACCAGCCCTAGACTTAGAGTAGATAGGAAGGTGATAATGCTTAGAGAAAGTATGCACAGAACTCCAAGTAGCTGCTTCCAAAATATCCTTAGTTGCCACTCCCCTTAGAAATGCTGTTGAAGTGGCCGTAGCCCTAGTGGAATGAGGCCTAATCCCAGCTGGAATCTCCTTGCCATGATGGGAATAACAAAATGCAATGCAAAAGCCAATCCACCTAGAAATAGTTTGTTTTGACACAGGCGTGCCCTGTGAATTCAAAGCAAAAGAAACAAACAACTGCTGAGACTGCCTAAAATCCTTAGTCCTGCTTAAATAATAACGCAGTTGCCTGTGTACATCTAAAGTGTGCAAAATCTTTTCCCCTTTATTTTGAGGGTCTGCATAAAACGTAGGCAAATGAATAGTTTGGTTTAAAGCCACACTAGAAACCACCTTAGGCATAAAGGAAGGATTAGTACGTAATGATACCCTATCCTTATGGAAAACCACAAAGGGCTCTACTGCCATAAGGGCCTGCAACTCAGACACCCTCCTTGCAGAAGTAATAGCCAACAGAAAAGCAGTCTTCCATGACAAGTATTTCAATTCAGCAGTAGCTGCAGGCTCAAAAGGTTGTAGAGTAAGTTTTTCCAACACATAATTGAGATCCCAAGCAGGAGTAGGAGCTCTAGGTGGGGTCTTATATTTTTTGCCCCTCTAAGAAACTGCTTGAACAAAGGATGCGAAAACAAAGGCGGGTCACAATCATAGTGAGCTGAAATTGCTGCAGCATGAATCTTAATAGAAGAGAAGGACAACCCTTTGTCCAATAACTCAGTAAGATATTGAAGAGCCACACTCAAATTAGGCTCAGAAATCTCCAAATTCTTTGCTGTACTCCAAAATAAAAATCTCTTCCATTTTGCTGCGTACACTTTCCTTGTACTAGGTCGTCTTGCTTCCATAATCACATTTAAAACTTGTTGAGGAAGTTGAGACCTGCTGCGTTTCAACACAGAATATGCCAGGCTGCTAGATGAAGAGAGTGAAGCTTGACATTGAGCAGATGACCGTCCTTCTGAGATAACAGATGAGGAATCAGAGGTAAAGGCCATGGAGGCTTCTTTACCAGACTCCGTAGTAGTGGGTACCAGTGTTGCCGAGGCCAATCTGGAGCTATCAAAATCATCCTTGGCCTGTCTTGTCTGACCTTTAATAGTACCTTTGGAAGAAGAGGCAGAGGTGGAAAGGCATACACATGAAGGTTTTCCCAACTGAAAGACAGAGCATCCACTTTCCAAGCTGTGTGATGAAACCCCTTTGTGCAATACTTTAGCAGCTGGTGGTTTAGTGGAGAAGCGAACAGATCTATGTCTGGAGTTCCCCATGACACTGTCAATTTCTGAAATACATGAAGATCCAGTTTCCACTCGTGGGGATCCATGATTTGTCTGCTTAACACATCTGCTAAGGAGTTCTGTGCTCCTGGCAGAAACCTTGCCTGAAGAGTTAGTTGCAAGCTTAGCGCAGTCTCCCATAAAATCATCGCTTGCCTGCATAAAGGATAAGAATGTGTTCCCCCTTGCTTGTTGATGTACCACATGACAGTTGTGTTGTCTGTTAGAATCAACACCTGTCCTGGAAGAAGTAACTCCTTGAAAGCCAGTAATGCGAACTGGACTGCTAACATCTCCTTCATGTTGATATGTAGATGCTGTAGTCTGGCAGGCCACTTGTCTTGTATCCACTGTCCGTTTAGATGAGCTCCCAAAGTCCGAGGCATCTGTCGTTAAAATCTGACTTGCCTCTGGCCGGGTCACAGAGAGTCCCTTGTTTAGGTGACATTCCTGAGCCCACCACAAAAATTCTCTTTGAAGGCAAGGTATTATGTGAATGACAGTGTCTAAATCCTGGCAGTGCTGTGTCCATACATTTTTGAGATACCATTGTAACTTCCTCATATGCAGTTTGGCATTGGGAAGCACCAGAATACAAGATGCCATGAACCCTAATGCTTGAAGGACTGTCCCTGCAGTCAGCACGGACTGATGAGATAGTTGATGGAAGTAAAGTGATAGACTCATTTGTTTGTCCGGGGTTAAAAAGGCCATCTGGGCTGCTGTATTCAGTCTCACACCCAGAAAGCACATGTCTTGAGAGGGTACTAGACTGGACTTTATTTCGTTCACAGAATACCCTAGGCATCTTAGCACTGCTATAACATATTCCAGATGCTGTAGAAGGTCTTCCTTTTCTTGAGCCAAAATCAGGCAGTCGTCTAAGTAAGGATAGATTTGAATTCCTTGTAGCCTGAAGTAAGCTATCACTGGAGCCAGAATCTTTGTGAATACTCTGGGAACAGTAGATAAGCCAAAGGGCAATGCAGAGAACTGATAATGAGAATCTCCAGCTCGAAACCGCAGATACTTCCTGCAACTTAGCCTGACAGGTACATGAAGGTAAGCTTCCTTGAGATCTAAAGTTACCATCCAGTGATCTTTGCCCAGCAGAGGTAAAAGCTGTTGTAACGTCAACATCTTGAACTTGGGAATGTCCAGATAAGTGTTGAGGAGAGATAAATCCAAAATTGGTCTCCACGTGTTCCCCTTCTTTGGTACTAGGAACATGCGGAATAAAATCCCAGGCCCCTTTCTGATACAGGGACTGGCTGAATGGCCCCATTTGGAGTAACTGAGAAACTTGCTTGTGAGCCTCTTTTCTTTGTGGAGGAGGAACGTCTGGCATGCCATGGAAAGGGGGCATTGTATGGAAATAAAACCTGTAACCGTGGTGAATGATGTCCAACACCCATCTGTCTTGAGTAATTAAATCCCAATTTTCTTTGAAAAGAGACAGCCGTCCTCCTAAAGGAGCTGCCAGACGAGAATCTACTGGCAGCTGAAAAGGCAGGTCATTGGGTCTGTTTACGAAAGGACTGACCCCTGCCCTCACCAGAAGTCTGAGCAGGTGAACTCCCTGTTCTAGGCCTAAAAGAACCTTGAGTCCTGCCCCTACCACGTCTAGACCTACCCCTAGACTGGGAGTCATAAGCAGGATATGTCCACCCCTTAGCAGGCCAGTTTCTACTAAACTTCGGTGGCTGTACCTGCAAAAAATCCTTAACAGTTTGCATAGACTTAGCTTTGTCCTCCATTTTCTTTAAAACTGCTTCCACAGGTGAACCAAACAACACATCAGACTGTAAAGGTGCATCCAAAATCCTTGTCTTAACATGCTCAGCTAAATTCTGATCCCTCAACCAGGCATGCCTGCGAAGAACAGAACTAGTGGCAGCCACCCTCGAGGAGGCCTGCACAGCATCAAAGCCACATTGTAAAGAATGCTTGCCCACTTGTTCAGACACATAAACCAAATCCAGCAACTCTTTACACTCAATACCTTCCGCCAAAGCATCCACCTTAGATTTCAATTGTGAAAGGAGATAATTTTGATATTTCAGCATGTGAAACTGACAATTCAACGCTCTCATGGCTAGAGTGGAAGAAGTATACAGTTTCTTACCCCACCTATCCAAAGCCCTCGCCTCTTTGTCAGTGGGAACAGGATTTTTAACCACAGAGGCTTTAACACCTTTAGGCCCCTGAGAAACAGTTTCTGGGTCCGCCCTAGGACTCTTAAACAAATACTTATGAGCTTCGGGCACCCTATAGTACCTATCAGGTTTAACAGGAGCAGGAGGCAAAAGAATCAGGGTTCAGGGAAGCTTCTGCAAAAACATCTTCTACCACAGGCAACACAGGAGGTATAGCTAAGGGCCTATGCTGGGGTAAAACAAGAATTCCCTAAGCCTCTTCCTGGAATCAGAGTAATCCTGGCCTTCCCATTTAAAGTGCTCCCTCATGGAATGCAGAGTTTCTGAAAATGAAAAATCCTCAGGAGGAGAAGCCGAAGGAGTGGCATCATCCACATCAGAATCAGAATAAGGAGGATACTCCTGCAAATCTTCCGCAGAAGACTCAGAAGCCTCTGAACCCTGTTCAAAACTGGCAAACTCTGGTTCCACCCTAGGCCTCTTATCAGGAGGGCCCATAGAACCTCTAATCATAGTAATCAAATCTTCTGCCATTTTAAGCATATGTTTCTTAGGTACAGAACCCGAAAAGCTAGGAGAAGCCCCCACTGAAGCTGAACTTGGCTTACCTCTAAAAGAAGGTTTAGCAACAGAAGGAGAGGCTCTAACTACTTTGGGAAGAGAGGGAAGAATAGTTACCTGAGAAGCCCCCTCAGCCTGGCCTGCCTCCTGAGATGGTACATCCTGTAACAGTAAAGTTTCCGCCGGAGACTCCATAGAAACTCCTGGCAAAACCTCTGGCTCCACTGAGCCTCCTAAAGAACTGACGTCTGGGACTGCCGGTTCTTCAACCCTAGGCCTCGCTGTTTTGTCCTTGCGCTTCTCGGACGAAGCGGGCGTCGGAGCATCCGACGGCATTTTATAATTGCAACGTTTCCCAAACACTAACCTGGCACAGTCTAACCTCCTCTTAATAGTGCGTTTGTTAAACCTAGCACAAGAGCGGCAACCAACAACGTCGTGCTCAGGCCCTAAACAAGGTATACACAAAGTATGGAAATCCTTATGCGGTATCTGTTTCCCACAAGAAATACAGTTATTCACTTTTTCTGACATCCGGTTAAATACTGAGGCAAGAAAAAACCAAAATGTTCCCCAACGGGTACTTAGCCAACTCTGATTCGGTCTGAAACTCCGGTTTCGGAAATATCTCAGAACGCCAACCTGCACTCGCAAAACTGCTTCTGCATCGGACCATGCGGCAAAAAAGACTGAGGATATGACGTCGGTCATGCGCATTAGTACCCTGACGTACTGACGTCAGTCTAAGGCGACGTGACCGACGTCAGCCTTATACTCTGGTATTCGGGCCGACTGGACGCGGACTATACCCCAATAGTAAGGACTGCAGCAATGGAAAACGAAGAACATCATTACACGGTAAGACTGGACACCCTTTGCTAAAAGCTTTAGAGTAGCTGATAAGGAAGGAGTTGGCTGTGACAGTAATAACTACCTTATAGTCTAGGCAGAAGGGGCATAGCTAGTAAACCTGTGCCAGTCTTTCCCAGGTGTGTGTGTGTGTGTGTGTGTGTGTGTGTGTGTGTGTGTGTGTGTGTGTATTAACTCAAGCCTCAAAGGATGTGTGTGTGTTAGCTACTTGGCCAGGGACACAAAACACTGGTTGGACAGAGAGGGTGCTGGAAGTATTGGTTTGACCACTCAGCTAAGATCTCAACTTATAGCTGTGCCAGTGGGGAGTCTTACTGGAGATCTGTAGAAAGAGGGTGAAACCAATCCCAAACTGACTGCGGTCTCCGTGTGCTCTTAAGGAAACTGCACTTGATGCAAAGAGCTTCATCTGGAAATACTGTGCGTGTACCTTGTCATCCTCTCAGCATACATCCTCCACTGTTGTCAGTGGTGAGGATTGAGGCTCCTTGATTACTGGTCCAGTTGTGGGGTGTCACACTTCCCTTCCTACAATTTGCAGTTTTCTGGAAAATCACTGAAGACTGAAGTCAGGCATTTGAATTTCAGACCTCAGACCTCATACTCTTCAGCAAATGCATGCAAATATCTTATCAACCTTCTAAGTTTATGGATGCTTCCAACTCTCAGTTAACCTCAGGATTGTAACTTAAAGGACAGCAAAATGCAAAATACAGCATTGAATGTCAGTCTCCTATACTTCAGCTATTATACTAAATCAGCTTAACTAGATGAATTTTAATAAGGCAGTGGCACACACAGTAACTGGGACACTATAACTAGATCCTCCCCCCATCTCCCACTATACAGTAGTCACTTTCTGGTTTGTTTTCTCCTAAGAAAACTAAGTGCCTGAACTAGGTTTCTGCTTTATCTTCTCCTAAGGAAACCAAGTGCCTGAACTAGGCTTGTTTTTCCACAAGCAAACTCTACATTAAGAAAATGGTGAACGGAGAGTTCGGTAACTAGAAATAGTGGCACAGACCTATGGTGTTTACTCAAATTGATAGTTTCTATTGTTTCTGCAGCCCAGTCTGCCTTGTGGTACATTAGCCAATAAATCACTACTTTCACCTTCTGTTACATTACTCTCTTCTCTCCTTGGCTGTAACATGCCTCTCCCCTCCTCAGCATCCAAACAAATTTATTATACAGGAGACAAAGGGTGCAATCTTTAAAAAATATGCATCTGAGAGTGTAGCTCCTCCTCAGCATCCCATGTGTACTGCCACAGCCGTGTAAGTATATATTCCTTTGGTTTCCAGCTAAAATGTCCTCATTCTGAGAAACCACCTGTTAAGTACATCTTGCCTGTAGGTCATTTCGACCAACAAAATCAAGCTATAAGGTACCTCTGTAGCTTTTGAGTATCATATGGCAGTCCTGCACTGTAATAAATAAGTTGGACTGCTACTTTACAAATGCTGCAAATGTAGATATAAAGTGTGCTAACAGTCAGTTTAGCTCTGTTTTCCACCGATTTAATAACTGTCAACACCATTTCTTTGATATGCCTGTGAAGATGTTGCTTGTTTTTTTACATTGACTCTACATATGTACAGAGCTACAGTAATATGTTTTTAGAATTATTGGGGTTTTTTTGTCCCCCTTCACATGCTAGTTTCTTAGTCTATGGTATTAGTACCCTAAAATGGCCCACAGAGTAGCACATATTGTTTGCAGTTGAATTATGAGATTTATTCTGGCCCACAGATTAGCATATATTGCTTGCATTTGAACTGTTTGTTTTATTCTGGTTCCCTTCAACTATGCCTGTATTACATCAACTCTTAGCACTGGTAGACTAGACAGTTTCAATCTTTCTTAAGCCTAACATATAATTCCCCTTACACAAATCTGTTTTCTTTTACAGTCCCCTTTATTACTTTCCAAGCGCAAGTGTTTCCCCCTCCTAGTTTGGATGCTTCCAACTCTCAGTTAAGCTCAGGATTGTAAGCGGATAACAAAACGCAAAATATAGCACTGTATGTCTTAATCCTCTATACTTCAGCTATTATTACTAAATCAGCTTAACTATATGAATTTTAATAAGTCAGTGTCTCGCACACTAACTGGGATGCTATAACTAGGTTCCCCCCATCTCTCACTATACAGTAGTCACTTTCCGGTTTATTTTCTCCTAAGAAAACTAAGTTTCTGCTTTATCTTCTTCTATGGAAACCAAGTGCCTGAACTAGGTTTGTTTTTCCACAAGCAAATTCTACATCAAGAAAATGGTAGAGAGTTTGGTAGCTAGAAACACTGGCACAGACCTGATAGTTTCTGTTGTTTCTGCAGCCCAGTCTACTCTTACCCCCTTAACAAACCCTCCTCTTCATTTTCTCCTGCTGAACTTTTGACTGCCAAGTGCAAAATTAATGATCACAATAAACTAACTGTAGCTACAATATACATGGCCCCTGGTGCCATCACTTTACTAGAACATATCCTCTCCTGGCTCACACAAAATATATTCAATTAAACAATTCTCCTCAGTGACATCAACAGTGATTGGTTATCATTGTCCTCTTGACAGTCCAAACTTATTTATTAACTTACATGGCTTCTCCCAACTAATCTCCACTCCTACCCATACTAATAAACTGAACAACTCCTGTTCTCTTATTGACTGGATACTAGTTTGAAATCCACACAAAGTACAGTTGTGTACACTTACCATAAATGTAGATGTTCGACTGTATTCACTGTTTCAGTCATTACATTTGGGTTATCTGCTTGCAGGTAGCCCTCAGCCAACCTGATTATCTAAGTCTTCGGTCCTGCGTCGGTTGCTGTCGCTTCTTCCATGATGTCAGGTAGTCAGGGGATAAAGGATGCAGCCGACCCCATTACATCAGTTTTTCTTGCCCCAAATGTCAGGTGCCCCCATAATGCGAAGCAATTATATACAAGGTTACACCTACAATGATAAGCAAATACACCCGAAAGCTTAAATACAGTAAACAAGAAGAGAGGTATAGCAAATATAAGTCAGGGGGCTGGAGGGAGGGTAACCAGGACTGCAACAGTGAATACACTTGGAACATCAACATTTATGGTAAGTGTACACAACTGCACTATGTTCTTCGTGTTTCAATGTTGCAGTCATTACATTTGGGTAGATTCCCAAAGCTAAGGAAGGGAGGAGGCAATTAGAGACCATTAGGACCAGCTATTAGGCCCTGCAAGACTGCAGTGGCAAATGCAGTTCTGGATTTAGAGAAAATAGGCAAGTGGTAATACTTGGTGAAGGTATGAACAGAACTCCAGGTAGCAGCTTCTAGGATGTCCCTGGTAGGAACACCTCTGAGAAAGGCTGTTGAAGTAGATGCAGCCCTGGAGGAATGTGATCTTATCCCCTGTGGAGTAGGTTTTCCATGGTGCTTATAGCAGAAATGAATGCAATGGCCTATCCATTTAGAAATAGTTTGCTTTGAAATGGCCTTCCCCTCTGCCCCTGCAGCAAAGGCAACTAGCAGCTGTTCCATTTTTCTGAGAGGCTTAGTCCTGTCCAAATAAAATCTTAGTTGTCTGTGCACGTCCAAAGAGTGCAGCATTCATTCTCCTTTGTTCTGTGGATTAAAAAAGAAGGTTGGCAAATGAATGGACTGATTAAGGGCCACACTGGATACCACCTTGGGCATAAAGAAAGGATTGGTCCTGAGGGACACCCTGTCTGCATGGAAGATGATGAAGGGCTCCACTGCCATGAGGGCCTGTAATTCAGACACTCTTCTTTCTGAAGTGATGGCTAGAAGGAAGGCTGTTTTCCAAGAAAGGAATTTCAACTCTGCAGTTGCAGCTGGCTCAAAGGGAGGTAGAGTGAGCTTTTCCAATACAAAGTTAAGGTCCCAGGCTGGAGTAGGGGCTCTCCTGGGTGGTCTTAAATATTTGGCCCCTCTGAGGAATTGCTTCAGCAGTGGGTGAGAGAAGAGGGGTGGCTCTGTACTATAATGTGCTGAAATGGCAGACGCATGAATTTTAATAGAAGAGAAGGAAAGGCCCTTGTGAAGCATCTCTGTTAAGTATTGAAGAATATGCGGTAAACTGGGCACTGTTGTGCCCACCCCCTGAGTCTGGCTCCAGGAATAGAATCTTTTCCACTTTTCAGCATAGGATTTTCTAGTACTAGGCCTCCTTGCCTCCAGAATGACATCCAACACTTGCTTACTGAGGGATGGTAATGGAGAGCTCAGGAAATTAGCCAGGTTGCAAGGTTCAGGGTTTGAAGCTGGGGGTGCAGAATCTGGCCCTCCTGCTGGGACAGCAGGGAAGGGGTCGGAGGCAGGTGCCATGGTTCCAGCACCGACGCACTGTGCAAGAGCGGGTACCAGTGTTGACATGGCCACTCTGGTGCAATGAGTATTGTCATTGGTTTGTCCTGTTTTGATCTTTAGTAGCACTTTGGAGAGGAGAGGCAGAGGGGGGAAGGCATAAACTGAAAGGTTTTCCCAGATGAAAGACAGGGCATCCACTTTCCAAGCTTGTCTGTGGGGAGTCCTTGTGCAGAATTTGTCCAATTGCTAGTTCTGAGGGGAGGCAAACAGGTCTATCTCTGGGCTCCCCCCATTTGTTTCTCAACATGCTGAATATCTTTGGTTCCAGTTTCCACTTGTGTGGGTCCATGAGATTTCTGCTTAGGTCATCTGCCAGTGGATTTAGCTTGCCTGGCAAGAATTGAGCCTGTAGGTGCACTTGGTAGCTCAAAGCTGTGTTCCATAGACCCATGGCTAGTCTGCAGAGGGGGTATGAGTGGGTTCCCCCCTGCTTGTTTATGTACCACATAACAGTGGTGCTGTCTGTTTTTACCAATAATTGTCCTGGAAGGATGTCGTCCTTGAAGGCTGTCAGAGCATTCTGTACAGCTAACATTTATTTTTGATTGATATGCAGGTGCATTTGACTCGGGTTCTATTTGCTCTGAATGCACTGCCCTGCCAAGTGAGCCCCCTATGCATAGTCTGATGAGTCTGTTGTTAGGGTTTGGGCGGCAGGGGGTAGAGTGAATGGCAGTCCCTTGTGGAGATAGCAGGCCTCTGCCCACCAAAGGAATTCTGTCTTTATAAAAGGGATGATAAGAATCACTGATTCCAGAATGTTGATGCCATAGGCTTTTTAAATACCATTGTAGTTTCCTCATATGCAGTCTTACATATGGAATTAGCAGGATGCAAGAGGCCATGAACCCCATAGCTTGCAGTATTTTCCTTGCAGTTAACTGGGTCTTTGTGGCCAGTAATTTGAAGTAAGCTGTCCGATAAACTTGTTTCTCTGGTGTGAGATGGGCCATCTGGGAAGCTGTGTTCAAGCTTGCTCCCAGGAATACATTTTGTTGGCAGCGTACTAGATGAGATTTCTTTTCGTTTATGGTGTACCCCAGTGAGGTTAGCAGTTTCTTTACAAATGCCAGATGATTTAATAGTATGTCCTGGCTTTCTGCCTGAATTGGACAATCATCCAGGTATGGGTATATCTGAATATTTCTTTGCCTGGAGCTAGGCATTTTGTGAATACCCTGGGTGCAGTAGATAAGCCAAAGGGCAGTGCAGAGAACCGATAGTGTATGTAGCCTGCTCTGAAGCATAAGTATTTTCTGCAAGAATCCCTTGGGATGTGCAGATAAGCTTCCTTTAAATCCAATGTTGCCAACCAGGCATTTTTGCCCAGCATGGGAAGCAGCTGATGAAGAGTTAGCATTTTGAATTTTGGAATTACCAAAAAGGTGTTTAGGATAGATAGGTCCAGGATAGGATGCCAGTTGTTGTCTTTTCTGGGTACCAGGAAAAGTCTGGAGTAAAAACCTTGTCCCTATTCTTCTGCTGGGATAGGTTGAATAGCCCCGATACTTAGAAGAGAGAGAACCTGCTGTTGAGCCTCTGCCCACTGATTTGGGGGTAGGTCTGGCCAACCTTTTGGGGTTGGTAAGGTGTGGAAGTGGAATCTGTATCCTTGGGAAACAATATTTAAAACCCATTTGTCTTGGGTAATGAGTTCCCATTTTTTTTGCATGCAGGGCAATCTTTCCCCCTAAAGGCGTGGTCAGATGAGCAGGGCTCAAGTCATTGTGACAGTTTACCATAGAGGGGTGTCTTACTACTTCCAGCTTTGGAAGTGGGAGCCCCCCACTGCTTAGGCCTGTGAGTACCTTGAGACTGTGGCCTAGGAGGTCTGCTGTTCCTGGATTTGGACTGAGAAGGCCTGGAAGAGACAGGAAAGGACCAATTCTTAGAAGACCATTGCCTACTAAATCTGAGAGACTGTACTTGCAGGAAATCTTTAACAGTTTGCATAGATTTAGCTTTTTCCTCCATCTTTTTAAGAACAACTTCTGCTTTGTTGCCAAACAGGCAGTCTTGGTTTAAGGGAGAATACAGTAATTTGGCTTTAACATGATCTGGCAGAGTTTGCTCCTGAAGCCAAGCTTGCCTTCTAAGAACAGACCCAGTAACAGCAGCCCTACAAGATGCCCCTAAGGTGTCAAAGCCACACTGCAAAGAATGTTTGCCAACTTGTTCAGCAGAATGCATTAAATCCTGTAATTCTTTATTTTCAACACAGTCAGGAATCAACATCAATTTCTGTTTAAGTGATCCAATAATATGCTGCTGGTACTTTAACATATGAAACTGGCAGTTTAATGGCCAAAGTAGCTGAAGTGTATACCTTCTTACCCCATCTGTCCAGGGCCCTGGAATCTCTATCAGAGGGGGTAGGATTTTTGGCAGTAGTAGCCTTAATGCCTTTGGGTCCCCGTGAAATGGTCTCTGGGTCCACAGTAGGATTCCTAAAGAGGAACTTGTGAGAATCAGGTACTCTGTAATACCGGTCAGGTTTCCTGGGAGCAGGAGGTAAGGTGTCTGGGGCCAGGCTAGATTCCAAGAAGGCATCATCTACAATGTCCAGTACAGGGGGGATAGCTAAAGGCCTGTGTTGAGGCAGAAGTAAGAATTCCCTAAGCCTCTTTTTGGAATCAGAGTAATCCTGGCTTTCCCAGCAGAAATGCTCCCTAAGAGTGTGCTAAGTTTCACCAAAAAAGAAATCTTCTGGAGGGGAAGCAGAGGGAATGGAGCCCTATGCATCAGAATCCTCATAGGTAGATAAGGGCAAATACTGGTCATCAGAAGAAACAGAAATATCAGAAGAAACAGAAATTTCAGAATCCTGATCAGAAGAATCGGAAGGAAAATCAGTTCTAGGTCTTTTAGAGGGAGAGGGGTGGCTTCCCCAGAGTAATAAGGTCTTCAGCCATTCTTATCATTAGGTTTTTTTAGGCATATGGGCCTGACCATGCAGTTTGGACGTCGGTTTTCTAGGTGTGGATCGAGTCTTAGGCCTTGAAGAAGAAGATGGTGTCAGTTTGAAGTGCAAGTCAGTAGGCCTGAATACACCCTCAGAAGCCAGTGCCTGCACAGCGGCTCCAAACCCATCCAAGGTAGAGACATCCGCAGGTTCCATAGTCGAAGAAGCATCTTGCAGCAAACTGGACTCCGAATGGGTCTCAGTAGAGGCCTGTGAATCTGAAGTAGCTGGTATCAGGGGCAGCGAAAGCTCCTCACCGAGTACCGGTGAACTGGCAACTAGCTTAACGGAAGCATCGTCGGCAGCTTTGGACCGATGCGGTCTGTCGCTGTCTTTATCTTTACGTTTTTTCAGAATGTCGGTAGTCAGATGGCTTACCAAAGCCATTTCTGGATAATTTAACCGAGTACCGAAATAGTTACATGTGAAAATGAACCCATGATGAATAGTACAAGGATTGAATAAGGCACAAACCCGACAGCAAGGGATGTCGTGGTCTGGGCCTAAGCAAGGAATGCAGTACGAATGCAAATCTTTATGAGGTATTTGCTTTCTACAAGAAATACAACTGTTAACTTTTATTGACATGGGTTTACAGCAAGAAAAAGGATCCCCAACGGGGTACTTAGCTTTTTAGAAGACTTCAGTTCTGAAACTCAAAAACGAAAATGTCAGGAGTCGGCCAACCGGCACTTGCGAACTGCTTCTGCTTCGGGCACCGCACGCCAAGAAAGACTGATGTAATGGCATTGGCTGCATGCTTTATACCCCTGACTACCTGACGTCATTGAAGAAGAGACAGCAACTGACGCAGGACCCAAGACTTTGAAATTCAGGCCGGCTGAGGGCTACCTGCAAGCAGATAACCCAAATGTAATGACTGCAACAGTGAAACACGAAGAACATCTATCACTACCTTGAAGCAATATCATACTAAGTGACCACTCACCAATAAAAGTGCTTAGATTCTCCTCTCAGCATACTCGACCACATAAATACAGAGAATGCTGCAAACTCTCTAAATCCCATCCTGATGCCTTCAATAACATTCTCTCTGCAATCAACTGGTCCTTCTTAACTAATCTACCTCTAGATGAGGCAGTACTAAAATTCAACTCCATATTCCTAGACATACTAAACTTCCTTGCCCCCATACAAACTGTAAGACTTAAATCACTTAGGTCCCCCTGGTTATCACAAACTACACACTCCCTAATGCACAAAAGAGACAAGGCATGGAAAACCTGGTCCAAAACAAAATCCCTTCCCCATCTTCAAACTTATAAAGAACTTTGCAACCTTACCAAAAAACACAAAGTTGGAAAGAACTTTTACAACAAACCTCAAACCTCACACATGATCAACCCAAAAAAATTCCTGAACTCCATTAATTAAATACTACACCCATGTAACCCCTCAACTCCTAATCCCTGCCCAAACAATACCCCCCCCCAAGAAACAGTGCCCTTATTTAACACCTACTTCCACAGACTTCATCAGCAAACTGACGCAAACATCTAACTCAGACTATAGCTCAGTCAACCTTCCAGACATCCCTACCACCTCTAAATCCAAAAACACTCTCACTTAAATCAGTATATACCAGCTATATACAATAAGAACAACAAAATGGTGTACGGAGTATAAAAAATGCACCAAGAAAAAACAGAATCACCACGCCAAGTAGCCAAGAAGCAGACTTGGTAGTATCAAATAAAAATATTTAATTCCATAACAAGAAAGACTCGGTAGTAACACAGTCAGTCAAGCGCTTTCGTCATCCAAGACTTCTTCAGAACTGCGTAATACATCACTGACACACCTTAAATAAGCAGTCCCGCCCCACTTAACACACTAATTATACGTCAAAAACATACACCCTAAAAAATCATTCTAAAACAGCAATACATAATACACAAGTAAAATTTTGAACCAGTACAAAGTGTTTGACAAGTATGGTATATAATAACACCAATATGATAACTTAGTAGCCCTATGTTTCAACTCTGGCGTGATACAAATGTGGTCATTAACACCAGGGCTACAGTGGCATTCAAACAAAATTTGCCATCGCATTTCAGCCCTGTCCAATTTGCTGGTCCAGTCACCCCCTCTAATGTCCATACCTACCACCTCCAAAATACCAAAATGGAAAAAGTGGTCAGGATTGAGGTTAATATGCCGGAATAGTGCATTATTGTCATCCCTTTTCCTAATACTATATAGGTGTTCAGAAATTCTTCTCTAAAACCTTCTTTCAGTTTTACCTCTATAAAAATTGTGACAACCCTGGCATACAGCAATATAGACTACACCATTGGTGTTACAAGTTCCTGTGGCCAACCTAACTTCAAAGTCATTGGAACCTAAGCAAACAGTAGCGCATGAGATAATGTATTTACAATAACTGCATGCCCCACATTTGGTAGTTCCCTTAATATTCTTATTCTTACTCTCAATAGGATGTTATAACAAGTTTTCCAAATTCCTGTTGGTCCTGTAGGAGAAAATGGGTACCTCGCCTAAAACAGCCATCAGTTCTTGGTACACTTTATAAAGAAAAATTGGGTTTTATTCAATCTCTCTAATGAGGTTCGAAGTGTCCCCAAAAGTCAGAACCATAGAATAAGAGAAGTCATTATTTTGTTGGTGAGTGACTTCAAGTTCCTTATTCTGGCTAACCCGAAGTAGAGGTTTGTACCTATTACCCCATTCACTTATGACTTGCTCGCTAATGGTAACCACAGAATCCGATGGGTACCCCCTGGCTACAAACATTTTGATCGGTTTGTCCATTTCCAGCTTAACTGTGTCAAAGTCAGAGCACATTCTGGCTATACGCACCATCTGACCTTTCACTATATTCCTTTTCACAAAGTGGGGGTGACAATTCCGGAACTCAAGATAGTCATTTGAGAAAGTGGGTTTTCAGTAAACACTAGACCAAAAACACTTCTTATTCGAGTCCTTCCAAATACACACATCCAGGTAGGACGGGTGGAGTGTCATCACTTGTTAACCATACAGTGAATCGAGGCCATTTGGCAGTGGAAAAGGGTGTTACAGCACAAGGGGGAGTTGAAACGGCTAGCACTTCACATGGAATTCATGGACTTCCACAGACAAACGATTGTTTTAAGGACTGGATTAAAAATTACTTTGGGTTATTTAAAATGAGTAGTACTAATGAAAATGATACTATTGAAGCAAGGTTAGTCACACTTGGTTCATAGGTTCAGAGGTTCATAGATCAGTACTAGGCTAACTGCCCTTGTGGGTCATTTTAAGCCTAACCAATTACCCCATGTGAGAATCGAACCCTGCACCTTGTGTATGTAAGGTAAACACCTTAACAGTTATGCCAACCTCCTTCCCACTTGAACAGAAGTTAACTAAAGTTCAGAATCTTCAGTGTGACAATGCTTATTTAACTGAGTGTGTGGCTAAGCGCGGGGCCCCTAAGGGAGTGTGTGTCTTTAGATTTCCCAATGGAGTAAAAAAGGGATAGACTGAGTGTGAAGAACTGTTATAAATGTTTGATCGTCATGGTATTGAACTAATGGAATTTATTGTTAGGGTTAACAATAAAAAGACTGATGAGTTACTAGCTGAAATTGATAATAAGAATGAAATTATTTTGAATGATGTTAATTTTAATAGTTTTTGGGCAAATATAATAGTGTGTTTTGTTTAACAAGGTTGAACATGATTTGGGGAACAACATAGAAAGGAAAAAGAGGAAATTGGTGAGGGACGAATTTGAATACAGTAATAATTTAGCTTACCCTTTGCCCAAAGCTTACACTGAAGTGGGGGACGACAAAGTAGGCAACCAGAGGGTTGACAACTATAACACTAGGCCAGACTCTACTCAAAGGGAAGGTGGTAGGGATACTACATATGACCAAGAATACCCCCCTCTAAGGAGGTCCGAAAGACTTCAAAATAAAAACAATTTTAGGAATGATAACAATGTTTTTAGGACAGCAGGGAGGGGGAAGGGTGAACACTTACAGGAATCAGAAAAAATGGAGGAAGAACAGTTACCACTAGATATTCCTACTTGTGATAATACAACAGTGAGTGAAGCAGATGAGATTATTACTTCATTCAGGGGAGTCCTACACACATACCAGGGGTTTAATATTTTCAACTATGCAGGTGTTGAAGTAAGTAAGGACCTTTTTTCACTTTTAATGAAGGGAATAAAATTTGTACCATCTAGGAAGGAGGATGTTTGTACTGCTTTAACTGAATTTAAAATTTTCACTAGAAAGATGAACTTGAAATATCTGTTTAGGACAACCCTTCATATAATGAAAAGAAAAAATTAAAAAAGAAGAGCTGTTATAACCCACCTCTACACCCCCTTATAGGGACATTTGACAATATATGCTCCCAGGAGATGTATCAAATGTTGAAACAACACAAATATAAACAGTTCAACTTGACTAGAAAAGAAAAAGAACTGCTAGAAGAACTAAGAAGTCAGTCTCGTTTGTGACTTATGAAACCAGACAAAGGTGGGGGGATGACTACTGTTAACACTGAAGATAACAAAATATTTGGTATGTTACAGGATGAGAATAAATACCAGTGTGTTTCTAGAAACAAAATAAACATCGCTTACAGGAAAATTAAAATGACACTGGAAGACTCTACTTTAGGGAGTTATTAACGAAGAAACCTACCATTTTTTTGTATAATGAACATCCAACAATTCCAGTGGCCTTCGGTATTCCGAAGACCCATAAAAATATTTATGATCCCCCATACAGACTTATAATCGCCTGCCAAAACAGTATTTCCTACTCATTAGGGGTTTTTGTTGACCAGGTGGTGAGGAAATCCTTAACCCATATTGACCATATGTTAGTAGACTCTTGGGATTTTTTGGGTCGGATAAAGGAAGAACATTATAGTGAGGTGGTCAACTTTTCCACAGTTGATGTTGTGGACTTATTCACTTCTATACCCCACGAGTTAGGCTTGGAATATTTTCATGAGGTACTAGTTGAGAAAACTAATTTGAGGAACACCATGGTCAATTTTATTATGGTGTTAATGGAGATTTTTTTGATGAACAATTTTCTTAGTTTTGGTGGGGAGTTTTTCCGCCAGACAAACGGTATAGCAATGGATAATAGTTGTACATCTTTGTTTGCAAACTTAGTCATGTACCGTTGGGAAAGTGAGTTAATTTTTAAAATTCCATTTAAAGACTCTTGGATGGTGCATTTAAGATTCTTGGATGATCTTTTCATTCTTTGGAAAAGTAGGGGACCAACATACCAACTTCTTAGATTTTCTTAATAATCTTTGTGATTATTTTAAATTTACTGATAACAGTGGTAGCTCTAGGATTAACTACCTGGATGTGTGTATTTGGAAGGACTCGAATAAGAAGTGTTTTCAGTCTAATGTTTACTGAAAACCCACTTTCTCAAACGACTATCTTGAGTTCCAGAGTTGTCACCCTCACTTTGTGAAAAGGAATATAGTGAAAGGTCAGATGGTGCATACAGCCAGAATGTGCTCTGACTTTTACACAGTTAATCTGGAAATGGACAAACTGATCAAAATGTTTGTACCCGTCGGATTCTGTGGTTACCATTAGGGAGCAAGTCATAAGTGAATGGGGTAATAGGTAAAAACCTCTACTTGGGGTTAGCCAAAATAAGGAACTTAAAGTCACTCACCAACAAAATAATGACTTCTCTTATTCTATGGTTCTGACTTTTAGGGACACTTCAGAGATTATAAAGAAAAAATGGTTTTATTCAAAGTGAACCAAGAACTGATGGCTGTTTTGGGCGAGGTACCCATTTTCTCCTACAGGACCAACAGGAATTTGAAAAACTTGTTAGAACATCCTATTGAGAGTAAGAATAAGAATATTAAGGGAAATACCAAGTGTGGGGCATGTGGTTGTTGTAAATACATTATCTCATGCCCTAATATTTGCTTAGGTTCCAATGACTTTGAAGTTAGGTTGGCCACAGGAACTTGTAACACCAACAGTGTAGTCTATATTGCTGTATGCCAGGGTTGTCACAATTTCTATATAGGTAAAACAGAAAGGAGGTTTCGGAGAAGAATTTATGAACACCTATATAGTATTAGGAAAAGGGATGACAATAATGCACTATTCCGGAATATTAACCTCAATCCTGACCACTTTTTCCATTTTGGTATTTTGGAGGTGGTAGGTATGGACATTACAGGGGGTGACTAGACCAACAAATTGGACAGGGCTGAAATGCGATGGCAAATTTTTCTGAATGCCACTGTAGCCCCTGGTATTAATGACCAAATTTGTATCAAGCCAGAGTTGAAACATAGGGCTACTAAGTTATAACACTGGTGTTATTATATACCATGTCAAACACTTTGTACTAGTTCAAAATGTTATTTAAGTATTATGTATTGCTGTTTTAGAATGATTTTAGGGTGTATGGTTTTAAGTTTAGTGTGTTAATTGGGGGGGACTGCTTATTTAAGGTGTGTCAATGATGTATTACACAGTTCTAAAGAAGACTTGGATGACGAAAGCGCTTGACTATGTTACTACTGAGTCTTTCTTGTTGTGGAATTCAATATTTTTATTTGATATTACCGAGTCTGGTTCTGAGCTATACACAATACCTACTTCTCAAACTGAAACCTTGCTCCTCCTCAGCTGAAACCCTACCTCCACTCTTCCTTAAGTTAGCGGCTAACGTACTTACCCTTCCTATCTCTCTTCTTATCAACCGCTCTATAACTGAATCCAAAGTACCCCCTTATCTGGAAACAATTCTTTACTTTATCCATTCACAAAGAAGGCAACTCCACAGAACTTGCTAACTTCAGGCCAATTGCAATTCTATCCCCTCACTCAAAAATATTAGAGAAATGTCTGCATAAACATTACTACCCTCCACACAACATGGCTTTCACTCCAACCATAGTACCTCAACAGCTCGCATATCCTTCATCAATACTATCTCACTAGCCAAAGACAACAGCAAACTGGTCTCCTGTCTATTCGTAGACCTCTAAAGTGTTTGACATAGTCTCCCGCCCCCTGCTACTAGCCAAACTCTGGCCTAAATCTTTCTAGCTCAACTATTACCTGGTTTGCCAATTACCTCACTGACAGACAGCAATCTGTTAAAGGGATATCCACAATATCCCCTGCTCTTCCTATCAAGATGGGAGTCCCTCAAGAATCAATATTTGTCCACTACTGTTCAACATCTTTACCAATCTCCTTTATACATCCTGCCCACAATCATCTCTCATACAATATACTGATGACTCCACAGTCATCACCATAGTGGATAACCTCTTGGATCTGAAGATCCTTATCCAAAAATCTTTCAAATCTATTGAAAACTGGCTTTCCAATAACCAGCTAATCTTAAATCCAAAAAAGACTAAACTATTGCTTTTTCTATCAAAATCCCTCAACCATCTTAAACCTTCATTCTCTCTCATATCCCTTAACAATATTATCAAAGTTGAATCACATACTAAGCTTCTGGAGGCCATCATAGATGACCAACTCAAATTTGAACTTCATCAAACTCAACTTTATCAAGAAAACCCACCAACAACTTGCACTGCTCTACAGAAAGTTCCTATCAAACAAGGCTATAATCTCTCTTATTATCCTTACCTTCTCCCTAGTCTCTTTTACAGTTCACAAATCCTTATCAACCTACAGACCTCGATTAACAAAATTAGAAATCACATATAATAAAATTGCCAGATTCGCTGCTAACCAAACCAATAAATCCCACCACTGTCTTTCTCTTAACATCTTAAACTGGTTAGAATTTCCCCACAAACTACTTGTCTCTAGGCTATAGGTCATACATTCCATCCTGCAAAAGCCCTCTTTCTGTCCGGATATCTCCTCACTTGTCTCCCTCTACACCCCTCTTTGGGCTCTCAAGTACTGACCAAAATCTATTACAAGCCAAAAAGCACAATAGGTCAAAACCTATAAAGCTACTCCCCTCTCCCTCTCTTGGAACAAACTTCCCCTGGCCATTAGAAGTATAAACCACCCACAACAACTCAAAACTGCTCTCAAAACTTTTCTAAATAGCACCTCGACTTTTCACTGTAAAGACCCTCTTTGAACTGCCTACCCTTATCTTTTCACCAGCTCTAACTACTCCAACAGACCCTACTACATAACCTCTCTTCTAACTCATCCACCTTTCAAAACTTACCTCTCCTCTCTCATCCTTACTTGCTAAACCCCACCCCCTCTGGCAAATCTGCTATCATGCTTTCACCCCCTGACTACTAAATCTCAATAGCTGATACTTCTCTTACTGTACATAAACTGCTTTAAATAGTACCAATAGAGAAAATGCTCTTATTAAACTCCATACACCACCTGTATGATTGAATTCACCTTACAACTTTTCTTCTGCTGTGTACCAAGTAACTATCTTGTAAATAGCTTATTCTAACTGCTCTTACTGCCTATTCAAACTTATTTTGTGCCAACTACCTTGTGACTCAAAAGGTTGTACATTTTCAATTGTAAACTATAGATTTATTAATTATTCTAGTTATTGTACTATTTTTTATTTTTGTGTATAACTGTGGAGCTTTTCTTCTCGGGCCTTCGCTGAAAAAGGCCAACAGCTCAGATGGACTAACACGGTCAACAAATTTCAAACAAATAAACAGCAATATTTTAAGACAGTTCCTATTTTTAGGCCTTTGTCTCCCATTATTTTATATTTGTCCAGAATTCTCATGCTAAGAGGTTTGGTCCTGGTCTGGTTAATTGATTTTGGTTTGTGACAGCATGGATACTGATTTATTTTTTTTTAGGCACAGATGGAAGGGTGAATATGTAATAGGGTAAAGAGTTGCTATGCGTGTTGAGTTATATCAAGACAATGATAGTAAAGGATGGAAGAGAGACAAGAATGAAGTTAAGGTGTCAGCAAAGAAGCACAACATGAATCACATGACAACATTAGTAAATAAAGAAAAAATAGTAATGGGCAAAGGTGAGAGGCACATGAAGGAAGAACCAAAGGGTTGGGGATTAAATGACAAGGAGGGTTATAGAAGTAAAACTAGGGGACAGTAGGAGGAAGGCTAACTAGGCAAGAAGAAGTACAAACTGGCTTGGACTGCCTAATCATCCTATCAGGAAAGGAAAGGTGTAAATGAACATTAGGATTAAAATAATGGAAAGGAAAATTAAAATATATTAATACTATGTATTAGATATATAATTTTGTTTTGCAACAAGTGTGTGCCTGTGTATTTGTGAAAACACAAGTGCAGTGGGTGACATAATGGAGTAATAATTTCTGCTTCCTCACAATATTTTCTCCCCGCTTCTGCAGAGACTGCATGACAGCCTTGTGTCCACATGAAGTTCCACTAGGGTCACCAGTTTCCTTCCACATACCAAATAAATGTAGATATCTGAAATGCTGATCTTCCAAATTGCCCACGTGTGAAGGTGGCACATGCATGTGACAGAAGTCTATATCCATATCCTTTATTGGACAGATATCCCATCCAGGATCAATAGTCTGTCTGCCTTATGCCCACTGCCTGATGGAATGGGTTCCGGTTCAACTATGACTGGCAACATAAACTAGGTATCAAAAAAATAAATAACATACATGCATAAATGAGTGAATAAAATAGCACAGAAAAAAGGTAATCTTCCACTGGCCTTTTTTTCTGATAACAGAATCTTGAAAGAAAATGTTTTGCTTGTTCTAGCAAAGAAGAGTAGAGCTGTTTAAGGGCAGTTACCATAACACCATACAAAAGAGAAATTCTCCAGTGTCCTAGCCAAATTTCCAGTAGTCAATATGAATAACACCTCAGCTTTCCCCTAGAAACAGGCTATGCTGGGTGAACAAAACGTAAATAAAAATAATCACAGGATGTTCAAATACAGGACTGCTGCTGCAGTACAGTCAATACAATGGTTCACTGCAGGTACTCATCTGTCTTTGGGCAAACTTCAAGAGCACTACAGACATCTCCTTACCTGCTGCAAGCTTCCATGACAAAGACTATCCGCTGGAAACTGTGTCATAAAGGGGGAGAGTAAAGTACAGTTTTGTACCTACCATAAATGTAGATGTTCGAGGATCCACATTGCTGCAGTCCTAACTATTGGGTAGTCCGCTGTCCAGTCGGCCCGAATACCAAAGTATATCGTGGTCAGGGCGCATTAGACTGACGCCAGTACGCCAGGGTACTAATGCGCATGACCGACGCCATATCCTCAGTCTTTTCTAGCCCTACATGTCAGAAGACCCTAAAAAGACAAGGCCCAATATACCTGCACCAAAAATATGTACAATATATACAAAATTATCAGCAGATAACCTCACCTACACAACCACCCCTAAACACAGAGGGGAAGGAGGGAACATCTACATTTATGGTAGGTACAAAACTGTACTATGTTCTTCATTCCACATTGCTGCAGTCCTAACTATTGGGTAGAATCCCAAAGCAGAGGTAAGGGAGGCTGGCAAATCATAAAGAAGCAGGAGCTGACAACATGCCTTGCAAAATAGCTGTGGCAAAACCAGCCCTAGACTTAGAGTAGAGAGGAAGGTGATAATGCTTAGAGAAAGTATGCACTGAACTCCAAGTAGCTGCCTCCAAAATATCCTTAGTTGCCACCCCCCTTAGAAATGCTGTTGAAGTAGCAGTAGCCCTAGTGGAATGAGGCCTAATCCCAGCTGGAATCTCCTTGCCATGATGGGAATAACAAAATGCAATGCAAAACCCAATCCACCTAGAAATAGTTTGTTTTGACACAGGCTTGCCCTGAACTCAAAGCAAAAGAAACAAACAACTGCTGAGACTGCCTAAAATCCTTAGTCCTGCTTAAATAATAACGCAATTGCCTGTGTACATCTAAAGTGTGCAAAATCTTTTCCCCTTTATTTTGGGGGTCTGCATAAAAGTAGGCAAATGAATAGTTTGGTTTAAAGCCACACTAGAAACCACCTTAGGCATAAAGGAAGGATTAGTACGTAATGATACCCTATCCTTATGGAAAATCAAAAGGGCTCTACTGCCATAAGGGCCTGCAACTCAGACACCCTTCTTGCAGAAGTAATAGCCAACAGAAAAGCAGTCTTCCATGACAAGTATTTCAATTCAGCAGTAGCCGCAGGCTCAAAAGGTTGTAGAGTAAGTTTTTCCAACACAAAATTGAGATCCCAAGCTGGAGTAGGAGCTCTGGGGTCTTATATTCTTTGCCCCTCTAAGAAACTGCTTGAACAAAGGATAAACAATGGTGGGTCACAATCATAGTGAGCTGAAATTGCTGCAGCATGAATCTTAATGGAAGAGAAGGACAAACCTTTGTCCAATAACTCAGTAAGATATTGAAGAGCCACACTCAAATTAGGCTCAGAAATCTCCAAATTCTTTGCTGTACTCCAAAATAAAAATCTCTTCCATTTTTCATGACACTTTCCTTGTACTAGGTCTTCTAGCTTCCATAATCACATTTAAAACTTGTTGAGGAAGTTGAGACCTGCTGTGTTTCAACACAGAATATGCCAGGCTGTCAGATGAAGAGAGTGAAGCTTGACATTGAGCAGATGACCGTCCTTCTGAGATAACAGATGTGGAATCAAAGGTAAAGGCCATGGAGGCTTCATCAGACTCCTTAGTAGTGGGTACCAGTGTTGCCGAGGCCAATCTGGAGCTATTAAAATCATCCTTGGCTTGTCTTGTCTGACCTTTAAGAGCACCTTTGGAAGAAGAGGCAGAGGTGGAAAGGCATACACATGAAGATTTTTCCAACTGAAAGACAGAGCATCCACTTTCCAAGCTGTGTGATGAAACCCCTTTGTGCAAAACTTTGGCAGCTGGTGGTTTAGTGGAGAAGCGAACAGATCTATGTCTGGAGTTCCCCATGACACTGTCAATTTCTGAAATACATGAAGATCCAGTTTCCACTGGGATCCATGATTTGTCTGCTTAACACATCTGCTAAGGAGTTCTGTGCTCCCGGCAGAAACCTTGCCTGAAGAGTTAGTTGCAAGCTGAGTGCAGTCTCCCATAAAATCATTGCTTGCCTGCATAGAGGATAAGAATGTGTTCCTCCTTGTTTGTTGATGTACCACATGACAGTTGTGTTGTCTGTTAGAATCAACACCTGCCCTGGAAGAAGTAACTCCTTGAAAGCCATTAAAGCAAACTGGACTGCTAACATCTCCTTCATGTTGATATGTAGATGCTGTAGTCTGGCAGGCCACTTGTCTTGTATCCACTTTCCATTTAGATGAGCTCCCCAAGCAATGTCTGAGGCATCTGTCGTTAGAATCTGACTCGCCTCTGGCCGGGTCACAGAGAGTCCCTTGTTTAGGTGACATTCCTGAGCCCACCACAAAAATTCCTTTTGAAGGCAAGGTATTATTGGAATGACAGTGTCCAAATCCTGGCAGTGCTGTGTCCATACATTTTTGAGATACCATTGCAGCTTCCTCATATGCAGTTTGGCATTGGGAAGCACCAGAATACAAGATGCCATGAACCCTAATGCTTGAAGGACTGTCCTTGCAGTCAGCACGGACTGATGAGATAGTTGATGGAAGTAAAGGGATAGACTGTTTTGTTTGTCCGGGGTTAAAAAGGCCATCTGGGCTGCTGTATTCAGTCTCACACCCAGAAAGCACATGTCTTGAGAGGGTACTAGACTGGACTTTATTTCGTTCACAGAATACCCTAGGCATCTTAGCACTGCTATAACATATTCCAGATGCTGTAGAAGATCTTCCTTTTCTTGAGCCAGAATCAGGCAGTCGTCCAAGTAAGGATAGATTTGAATTCCTTTTAGCCTGAAGTAAGCTATCACTGGAGCCAGAACCTTTGTGAATACTCTGGGCAGTAGATAAGCCAAAGGGCAATGCAGAGAACTGATAATGAGAATTTCCAGCTCGAAAACGCAGATACTTCCTGCAACTTAGTCTTATAGGCACATGAAGGTAAGCTTCCTTGAGATCTAAAGTTACCATCCAGTGATCTTTGCCCAGCAGAGGTAAAAGCTGTTGTAACGCCAACATCTTGAACTTGGGAATGTCCAGATAAGTGTTGAGGATAGATAAATCCAAAATTGGTCTCCACGTGTTCCCCTTCTTTGGTACTAGGAACAGGCGAGAATAAAATCCTAGGCCCCTTTCTGATACAGGGACTGGCTGAATGGCCCCTATTTGGAGTAACAGAGAAATTTGCTTGTGAGCCTCTTTCCTTTGTGGAGGAGGAACGTCTGGCATGCCTTTGAAAGGGGTAATGTATGGAAATAAAACCTGTAACCGTGGTGAATGATATCCAACACCCATCTGTCTTGAGTAATTAAATCCCAATTTTCTTTGAAAAGAGACAGTCTTCCTCCCAAAGGAGCTGCCAGACGAGAATCTACTGGCAGCTGAAAAGGCAGGTCATTGGGTCTGTTTACGAAAGGACTGACCCCTGCCCTCACCAGAAGTCTGAGCAGGTGAACTCCTGTTCTAGGCCTAAAAGAACCTTGAGCTCTGCCCCTACCACGCCTAGACCTACCCCTAGACTGGGAATCATAAGCAGGATATGTCCATCCCTTAGTAGGCCAATTTCTACTAAACTTGGGTGGCTGCACCTGCAAAAAATCTTTAACAGTTTGCATAGACTTAGCTTTGTCCTCCATTTTCTTTAAAACTGCTTCCACAGGCGAACCAAACAACACATCAGACTGTAAAGGAGCATCCAAAATCCTTGTCTTAACATGCTCAGCTAAATTCTGATCCCTCAACCAGGCATGAAGAACAGAACTAGTGGCAGCCACCCTCGAGGAGGCCTGTACAGCATCAAAACCACATTGCAAAGAATGCTTACCCACTTGTTCAGACACATGAACTAAATCCAGCAACTCTTTACACTCAATACCTTCCGCCAAAGCATCCACCTTAGATTTCAATTGTGAAAGGAGATAATTTTGATATTTTAGCATGTGAAACTGACAATTCAACGCCTCATGGCTAAAGTGGAAGAAGTATACACTTTCTTTCCCCATCTATCCAAAGCCCTTGCCTCTTTATCAGTGGGAACAGGGTTTTTAACAACAGAGGCCTTAACACCTTTAGGTCCCTGAGAAACAGTTTCGGGTCTGCCCTAGGACTCTTAAAAGATACTTATGAGCTTCAGGCACCCTATAGTACCTATCAGGTTTAACAGGAGCAGGAGGCAAAGAATCAGGGTTCAGGAAGCCTCTGCAAAAACATCTTCCACCACATTCAACACAGGAGGTATAGCTAAGGGCCTATGCTGGGGTAAAACAAGAATTCCCTAAGCCTTTTCCTGGAATCAGAGTAATCTTGGCCTTCCCATTTAAAGTGCTCCCTCATGGAATGCAGAGTCTCTGAAAATGAGAAATCCTCAGGAGGAGAAGCTGTAGGAGTGGAATCATCCACATCAGAATCAGAATAAGGAGGATACTCCTGCAAGTCTTCCGCAAGAAGACTCAGAAGCCTCTGAACACTGTTCAAAACTCTCAAACTCAGGTTCCACCCTAGGCCTCTTATCAGGAGGGGGCATAGAACCTCTAATCATAGCAATCAAATCTTCTGCCATTTTAAGCATATGTTTCTTAGGCACAGAACCTGAAGTGCTAGGAGAAGCCCCACTGAAGCCAAACCTGGCCTACCTCTCAAAGAAGTTTTGGAAACAGAAGGAGAGGCTCTAACTACCTTGGGAAGAGAGGGAAGAACAGTTACCTGAGAAGCCCCCTCAGCCTGGCCTACCTCCTGAGAAGGCACATCCTGTAACAGTAAAGTCTCTGCCTGAGACTCCAAAGAAACTCCTGGCAAAACCTCTGGCTCCACTGAGTTCTAAAGAACCGACGTCCGACTGCCGGTTCATCAACCCTAGGCTTCGCTGTTTTGTCCTTGCGCTTTTCGGGCCGGAGCATCCGACGGCATTTTATAATTACAACGCTTCAAACACTAACCTGGCACAGTCTAACCTTCTCTTAATAGTGCTGTTAAATCTAGCACAAGAGCGGCATCCAACAACGTCGTGTCAGGCCCGCTCAGGCCCTAGACAAGGTGTACACAAGGTATGGTAATCCCTATGAGGTGTCTGGTTGCCACAAGAAATACAGGTATGCACTTTTTCTGACATCCGTTAAATACTGAGGCAAGAAAAACCAAAATGTTCGCCAACTTTGATTCGGGTCTGAAACTCCGACTTCAGAAAATTTCAGAACGCCAACCTGCACTCGCAAAACTGCTTCTGCATCGACCGACGTCAGCCATATACTTTGGTATTCGGGCCGACTGGACAGCGGACTACCCAATAGTTAGGACTGCAGCAATGTGGAATGAAGAACATCCTCTGCATCTTCAGTTCTTCTGTGGAGCTGAATGATCGCAGACAATCTCCCAGTCTAACTAAAAGGGAAACAACCCAGCCACGTGAAAAACAGGAAACCTAAGGGATCCTGTCTGGAAATATTATGCATATGTCATCTTTGACAAAACATCACACTACATGCACACTTACACACACAAAACTAAGATTGTGCTTGAAATTACCCCACAACAGCTGAGGACTCCAAGCAACACCCCCACTGAAGACTACATGGTTATTAAGTCATACTGACTTGCTCTAAACATCTGACTCGAGGCAGAATGAACAAGAGGGCATAACTTCAAGAAATGTTAACAGACTCCTTTGAAACAGAAGGTTGAGAGTGGAACATGCAGAGTTAAAGAGGAGAAAGAAGGGTGATGGGAGGTCCTACAACAGTAATGTTCCCATATTTGAAAATTTACAGTGAAGGTTAATACCTTCACACAACTGTGCTGTATTTTCCTTACATGTCATTGTTATGAATGGGAAAATGCAAATAATCAAATGATGGCCTTAATATTAATACGGGGCAGAAGGCTAGATTATGCATGTGGTGCTAGACAGCGGCCCAAGTGGCAGCCTCACAGTTACTGTGAGTAAACATTCTTGGAGAAAGTTGTAGCGGTGGCCTGTTGCTCTTCCAGAGTACGTCTGATTAGCCCATCCTGGACTGTCCCAGGCCAGCATGTTGTTCACAGCAAGAGGTAACAGCCTGTTAGCCATATGAAGAAAGTCTGTAAGGATACTTTATTTCCTGATTTGTCCATGACGAACTCAATATGGTCCAACAGACTAATGGCATTGATTTTGCTTGTATTTCAGTAGTCTGTAGACATCCAAAGGTTATATAATCCTTTTCTTCTGTTCTGTGGGATGGGAAAAATGTATGTAGTTGGATGGCTTGGTTATATGTCCAGCAAGAAGGGAGGATTGCTCTTTAAAGACCACATATCTTTGTGTTAGACTATGTATGTCTCTCTACATCAAGGTTTGAAGGTTTGAAATTCTCCTTGCTGAGGTGATAACTACCAAGAAGAAAATCTTCCAGGACAGACACATGAGGTTAGCTGAGCTGGCAATCTCAAATGAAGGCAAAATGGTCTTTTTGGTTAAGAACTTGGTTCAAGTTCTGCGAAGCAGAAAAGGTTCGCTTTGGAGACATCAGATGAATATTACCCTTGAAGAACTGTTTCACTGCACAATATATGGAAATTGACCTGTTCCACTGGCAAACAGATCCACTCTAATAAAGGAGAAAGTCAAGACCCATATTACAAAATAATCCAAAGTGTGCAGAAATTGGTGAAGAATGCTACTAGCACAGTGATTCAAACTCTGTTATTGTAATGGCAATAAAAGATTATCCACATCTCTAGGTATGACATCCTAGCACTGGGAAAATAACACTACTTGAGAAAAGTACAGCTGTGTAAAATCTTACCATAACAGCAGATGTCCTTCTCTTCACTGTTGCAGTACTTCTCAAAGAAGGGATCTCCCGCTCCAAGCAGCCCCTTGCTCGGCCAGTACAGATAAGCTTGAAAAAGATCTTGTTCACACTGTACATCACATTTATGCTCCCCGCACAGATGCAATTACCCAGAAATGAATTGCCCCAGAAGAGAACAATCGTCACAGGATAAAGGAGTCCATGCACATCCAGAAAGAAAAAATGCAGAATAAAACAAGAGGGGGTTGGAGGGAGGGAGTGAATACTGCAGTGAACAGAAGGGCATCTACTGTTATGCTAAGATTTTATACAACTGTACTACGTCCTTCTATATTACTATTCTTCAGAAGAAACAAAAAAAAAACCTCAAGAAACAGAATGGGAAATGGAAGGCTGAGAAGAGCCCTCAACAAACCCACATAAAATCGTTTCAGCAAAACCTTTTCTGGCCCTAGAAACCATGTTCAACTTATAATGCTTAGTAAAGATACACAATGAAGACCAAGGAGCAGCTTCAAGGATGGAATTAGTGTCCAGCCCTTGAAGAAGGCACTAGAAGCGGCAACAGCCCTAGTGGAGTGAGGTCTAACAGAAGACAGACATTTGCCATGAAAAGAATAACAAAAAGAAATGGCCTTGGACATCCAGGAGGAGATGGTTTGCTTAGAAACAGGCAAACCCAAAGACCTGGGAAGAAAGGAAACAAAAAGCTGATCAGACTTACAAATAGTCCTAGGTTTATCCAAATAGTACCTGAGCTGTCTGTGCATATCCAAGGTATGCAGGACGTTCTCAGCAGCAGACTGAGGAGAAGGGAAAAAGGAAGGGAGTTGTACCAACCGATTTAAGGACAACTCATTTACCACCTTGGGCATAAAAGAAGTATTAGTACGAAGAGACACCCTGTCCCTGTGAAAAACCAAAAAAGAAGGAATGGCCATAAGAGCCTGAAGCTCAGAGACCCTCTGAGCAGAAGTAACACCCAGCAACAAAACAGTCTTCCAGGTACAATATTGCAAAGAAGCAGAATCTGCAGGCTCAAAAGGAGCCTGAGGTAATTTTTCCAAAACAAATCTAAGGTCCCAAGGAGGAGGAATATGTTTCCTTGAAGGCCTAACATGCAGGATACCTTTAAGACATTATTTGACTTCAAAACAAAAAGTCAAAAGAGGAGTAAAGGGCAGACAAGCAGAAATGGCTGACAAATGGGTCTTCACAGATGAACAGGCCAAGCCAGACTGGAGCAACTCACATAAATGAGAGAAGACCAAAGGGACCCCCACTGAAAAGGGCCCTGGTTATGAGCATGGCATCAGACCAAAAATCTTATCCATTTGGACATATAAGATTTTCTGGTTAAGGGTTTCCCTGCCTCCTGTAAAACCCAAAGTATGTCCTCATAATGAGATGCCTGAAAAGGATCAAAACCCTTATCACCCACAATGTCAGTTGCAGTGTGGACAAGTGGGGATGGATGAGAGACCCCTTGTCCTCTGTAAGGAGATCCAACCCGTGAGGTACCTTGCGATGGCTGCCCCTTGTCAAATGCATTAATAGGGAGCTCCAGTGCTGTCTCAGCCAAAAGGAAGTCACTAGCAAGACTTTTTGGGGAGTCCAGCTGAATCTTCTGCAGGACCCTTGGAAGTAGAGGAAGAAAACAGGACGTATAAAAAACTTCCCCTCCACGGAAAGGATAGGGTGTCCATCTTCAAAGCCAGATGGCATGGCACTCTGGAATAGAAGAGAGGAAGCTGCCTGTTTAGAGGGGAGGCAAAAAGATCTACCTGAGGAATACCCCGCCGATGGACAATGTCCAAAAACACATCTCAGTGAAGCATCCATTCATGAGCTTGTGTTTTGGACCTGCTCAGACAGTCTGCCTAAGAATTGCGCTCTGAAGGAATGTATACTGCCTGAAGAGTTAACTGATAAATGAGAGCCACTTCCCAAGCCTGAAGCTCCATCCTGCAGAGGAGGTAAGATTTTGTGCCCCCCTGCTTACTGACATACCACATCACCATAGTGTTGTCTGTGTACAACTTCAAGGGGCTTGGTCAAAATATGGGGTGAAAAGCCTGAAGGGCCAGAATCACAGCCCTCATCTCTTTGATGTTGATATGGTTTGACTTCTGATGGGGAGGCCAAAGACTCTGAACTTTTAGGTGACCAACAGATGCCCCCACCCCACATTCAAGGCAACAGTACACAGCTCTTGAGATGGGACTAGAAGCTGAAAGGGCACTCCTGGGTTGACAGAGAACTGTTGAATCCACCACTCGAATTCCTTCTTGAGACAGGGAAAGAGAGGCACACTGGAAGTCAAGGGGTGATGATGCTGTAGCCAAACTGATTTGAGGTACCACTGATCTTCTGCATATGCAGTCTGGCAAGAGGAAGCATTGAACAGGAGAGGCCATGAATCCCAGGAAATGAAGAAATTCTCTGGCTGGCATGGCAGTCAGAGGAAGAAGAGAATGAAAGAAGGCCATCAACAACAATACCTTTGGAGGCAGAAGAGAGGCCAACATTGGCACCATCTGAATCCTGTAACCCAGATACACATGATCCTGAGAGGGAGTCAGGATGGACTTTTGGAAGTTGATGGTGAACTACAGATTCTGCAACAAAATCGACTGGGGGAGGGCACCAGAAGCAACAGATAAGGAAAAATCTGCCTTATGCAGGCTCCAAGGCATTCAATCACAGGAGCTAGGCATTTTTCTGAATACCCTTTGGGCAGTAGAGAGGCCAAAAGGCAAAGCTTAGAAATGAAAATGAGAGGAAGACACAGAGAAATGTAAAAACTTCCTGAAGACAGGGTGAATAGGGATATGAGTAACCATCTTTCAGATCCAAGAACACCAGAAAAGTCCGGGGTAATAAAAGAGGAAACAGGATTTGAAGGGCAAGCATCTGAAAAGAAGGGATCTCAAGGAAGGTGTTGAGCCGGGAGAGATCCAAAACAGTTCTCCAAGTGCCCTCCTTTCAAGGAACAAGGAACATCCTGGAATAATCCAACAATCCAAAAAATGCTCGGTGCCGACTTGTTCCAACCAAAAAACAAAATCAAGCAAAGAAACAAAGAAGTCCTTGGTAGAAACACCACTGTAAATCCAAAATAAATTTATTCTCCAACAGAACAAAATGATGGCAGAAAGGTGTTGCAAAATCCTTACTTTGAACATGTTGTTAGTTTTTCCTACATAAAAGCAGCTGCAACACCTTTCTGCCATCAGGAATCATGATATACATAATGCTCTTTTTAGACACATAGAGCACAATCCCACTCACAATTTCATGTTTAGGGCAATTGCTAATGTTAAACTCAACACTAGAGGGGGTGATATTAAACAACTCACTGAGTTAATAGAGTCAAAGTGGATCATTGAACTAATGGCCCATAGGGCACCTGGCTTGAATGATGTCATACCTATGAGACCAACTTTAAAGAAAAGGCGGGCATTTTATTGATATTCTATTGGTGGTTTTTTATTTAAATTCATGATGCTTTTATTGTACTTTTATCTGAAGAAGGGTCTAGTACCCGAAAGTGCTTATCTTTCTACATTTCATGTGTTCTGTTGGAGAATAAATTTATTTTGGATTTACAGCGGTGTTTCCACCAAGGACTTCTTTGTTTCTTAACATCCTGGAATAAAAACCCCATCTCACTTGGGAAAAGGGGAACATGTCAAATGGTCCATTGGTTCAACAGGGACCCTACAACCTCCAGGAAATGGAAGTTGTTCTAGAGTAGGTTGAGGAATCCCAGAAAAAAGAGGGAGAGATATTTTCATACCATGAAGTAACCCTGACAGATGACAGAAAGAACAAGAGAGTCTGAAGTGATGGGATGCCAATTTGGAAGAGAAGGGAGAGACAAAGGGACAAAGGAACCTGGTCTAAAGGCAGGGGGTGAACTGTCAAAGAGAAGCAGGCTTGTCAGATAAAGGAGGCTTCTGGACCACAAAAATCTGAAGCCTTAACAGAGGGGGCCTACCTCCCACCCCTTCTGCCCTTAGAGGCCTGGCAGGGTTACCTGCAAACAAAAGTAGATCTAGAAGGATAATTCCTTTGGAACTTGGGGAGAGGGGAGACAAAACTATATTTAAGGTTTTGCAAGGCTTTGCCTTTTTCTTGAAGAGACAAACAAGTCAGCAGCAGCAGTCCCAAAAAGATGACTATATCCAAAGGAGCATCCAACAACTTGGCTGACACCACAACAGGATCAGCAGAAGGGATATTTAAATAAAAATAGAAAATCCTCAGGAAAATTATAGCATTTATCAGGTTTCTTAGCAGCAGGAGGCTGAGAATCAGGAGACTTGGAAGCAGCAATGAAAGTGTCCAACAAGGCAGCCAAACACAGGAGGAACTGCTGATGGTTTAGGAGTATCCACCTGAAGCAACTCATAATATCATATTTGAGCATCCGACACTTGAGAAAAATTCCACTTAAAGAATTCCATCATCCTAGCAATTGTGTCCCCAAAGGACAATTCCTCAAAAGGAGAATCTGGGCTAACAGACTCCTCTTCATCAAAGCCATAAGCCAAAGGCTAAGGCATCTGTGAAGAATAAGACAAAGACCCTTCACCAGATAGGGAATCCTCATCTGAGGAAAACGTTTAGAAGGGGTAGAGGTCCAAGGAGGAGCGGGTACTGAAACCCCTTGAGGGGAACCATTAAGGCAGAGAACAAGCCCTGAGTAACTCCTGCCATTCTCTTTGACGATCCATAGGACAGACTGAAACATGCTTCAGTTTTTGTCTTTTCTTAGAAGGAACATTAGCCCTAACAAATACCAGAGGTTCTGACCCTTAGTAAGATTCAAGAAGAAAACCTGGAACTTCCTCCCTGACCAATATCTGTGGAATCCCTCTAGGACCCTCATGCCCTCAACATCCAGAGCAGATACCTATAAATCCTCAGAGGACATGCAAAAAAGACAGATCCATGCCAGTCTCTGGTGGGGTAGTAGCAGAGGAATCCGATGTAAAACAACGCTCCAACTTAACATCAAACAACCTACTGAGCTATTACCTGCTTCTACAGGGACGTCTGGTGGAGGCTGGACAGCTAAAGAATCTGGCCGAGACTTCTTGGCCTTCTTACTTAGTGGGAGTATCTTGGGGTTAAAGGATTCCGCCATGTTACCCTGAGCTGACTGTCTATGCCACTGGTTTTCAAGATAAATGGTCAGGGAAGACAAACAGCTTCCGAGTATCTTAGGCACAAACTCCTTACAGATACCAAAACGCCAAGAAAGTAACCCCAACAGGGTACTTATCTGGTGTTACTAAATATTCAGTACAGCAACAAAATCTTCAAACCAAATGGAAACAATGGCATTCAAACTGACGGCAAAAGAAGTTATAGGTAGTTGTGTCTGAATGTCCCTTTTATGCCCAACGTTCTGTGCAGGGAGCATAATGTGACTTACTGTGCAAACAAGATCTTTTTCAAGCTTATCCATACTGGCCGAGTGATGGGCTGCCTGGGGCCGCAAATCCCTTCTTTATGGAAAACTGCAACATTATAAAAGGACATATTACAATTGTCTATGAGGAACTAATCTGACATCTAAGAGTCTTTGAGCCTTAGCTGTCTGAGACAGAGTACATACAAGAGTACCCTCCTACTGTGTCAGGAAGTTGCAAGGACATAAGTGATCAACAACTCTTCAAGACATGTGGATTAGCTAGAAGAACTTTACTTGCTGTGGCAAATGTGGAAGTACAAACAGGAGACTTGCTATTTTCTCATTAACCAGAACCTTTGTAATGAGTAGGACATGGAGAATAATTATGAAATTTACATAATAATCCTGTTAATAACTCCTATATAGTGTGCAGTACATGGATGTTTGGTTTAGGATTCCCAAGATATGCTGAAAACACGCAGAACAAATAACAGGCATTAGTAGGTAGTACACAGCTCTATTCTGTGTCCTAAGAATTGGTGCTGTATTAAGTATGACAAAAATCTCATACCTTAATTAAAACTTCCCCAAAAGATACATTATCGTGGAGATAATATTCAATACTTTACAGAAAATGGTTGGTTAAAAGAAAACTTCAACAGACTGGTATATTCTGGCCATATGGAAAAGTAGGGATTCATGTTGATTTGTCGAAGGCAGTTTCAGCAAATGCAAAGAAACTGAAACCAGTTCACCAAAACTGCCTTCACTTAACATTGAAACAGTTTTTCTTTTTGCAACAGCAAGCCTTCCCATTTGGGGTGACATACCCCACACCCCCTGGAATTATATAAACAAACTCTGAGGTTGCACAACAGTGGAGAAAAAGCCAATCTACACTTTCAATGAAAGGAGTTTCAGTAAACTGGTTTCACTTTCTTTGCATTCTCTGAAAACACCTCTGACAAAGTGACATGCTCCCAAAATGAAGATATTAACTGTAATCATTGTGATTTCCGAGTCTCAGAAGTGTGAGTCTTGGAACACCAAGACTGTCATCTGCCAAATCTGAGACTGCAGTGGGGGGGTGCAGGGGACAAGTTTAAAGGTGAACAGTGATTTTATATATTCCTATGTTCTCCTCTAGTTTTGCAGTTATTTTTTTACAATTACGGTACTTGGATTTGCAGGTTACAGAATATAACAGGAAGCTGATATTAACATCTGTTCATAACAAGGGTTATAGACATTTGCTAATATGCATAATAACCCTGTTACAAACTTGAAATCGGATTATCTAACAAAACACAACAGACTAAATTAGTGCTATATGACATCAACAGAAGAAAACAGCCTAGCTATGCAAATTAAAGACTCAGAAGAGTCCCTTGCCTTCTCACTAGAATCCACACTCCCTACCCACATCACATCATTATCATTAAAGTCAGGCAAAAACTAAAAATGTGGTATAAAATTAAAGGTTGCTTAATATGGGCATGTATAGGTATAGCAAAAATATACTGATAACACAACTAAATATGCCAGTATACTTCACATTAAGGGTCACAAGTATCAAATAAACACTACGAAGTTTAACAAACTAGCCCTCAGATTTTAAAAAAATTACATACAGGGCAAAATACTGCAGAGACAATGATGACATTCATAAAATGGTTGATGGATATTACAACCACAAACGACTAAAAATGAACAAACTTTAATATTGTAAGCGTTTTCATTCTACACTTCATCAGACAATTCAAAGTTCAAATCATTTAAATAATCTCTCATTAATCACCTGATTAATCTCTCAATGGATTAACTCTTTCCTTTTCAGCATTATTTTATAGTTTTCCCTATTATCAATGCCAGGAAAACTGCAGGCATTCAGTCTTATTCGCCAACAGTATTTTTTCCAATCAAGTTCATCTCGGCATCAACGGTATTATAGCTTAAATCCAATTTTAACAGCATGGAGATGCTCATACACCCTCATATACAATCCTCTTGACATTCCACCTATAAAAAAGGCAGAGCAGAGCCTACACATGGTAATATATACAACAAATTTAGATTTACAAGTATACTTATATGTTAAACTTATTTAAAAATTCCTTGCTGTCACCTGAATTTTATCTCCTTCTAACAGTGCTTACAAGTAAATAGCACATTTGTAAAATTGCTTTAACTAACACTAACACCAGAACTTCCCCAAAAAAATTCTTTATGAAAATGTTTTTAAAATTTTTCCTCCTTTAGAAACAAAACTGGATTTTCTCCTATAGTTTTTAAACAAGTCAAAGAAAAATCTTTCATTTCTTTAGATTCTTTTTCATTCACATCATTTTTAACTCTGTTTCCAAAATTATTCTCCAAACTTTCTTTATTTTTCACTTCCCCCATTAGGTCATATAGCATTTGTTTGGGGTAACCCCATCATAAAATTTAACTTTCTTTGCGTCATATGTGGCATTAAAATAATCTAATCTAAATCATCTGTAAGCCTGCTCACTCTTGAAAGTTGACTTTTAACAACATTTTTCTTAAGATTCAAACAATGCATGCTATTATAATGCAAATAAGCATTGCTTAGAACATCCTTCTTAAAATCTTAACATTTAGTTTATCCAAAAATGTACAAACTGTTAAATCTAAAAATATATACGTTTTATTTTTACCATAAACCATAAAAACTAAATATAATCTGTTAGACTATTTAAATAAACAATAAACTTCTTCAAAGCTTCCAAAATGCCACTCCATAAAATAATCAATAAAGTTTTTATATATTACTGTGCATTTAAAATTATAAAAAAAAATTCCTTTTCCCAGCCAGTCATAAAGATGTTAGCATAACTAGGTGCCACTTCAGCACCCATCAACACACCATTAACATGTTTATACCATTAACATGTTTATACATCTCCTTTTCAAAAGAAAAATAGTTTTAAGTCAAAATCACATCCAAAATTTCAGTAAATAACCTCACTTGTTCCTCAGTAAGGAGACCTGAAGAATGCATCTCCTTATTCTCTATTTCCAGCCTCTTGTCATTACAGATGACTGTATATAAAGATGCTACATCTGCAGTAACTAATATCATAGAATCATGGATTGTGACATTACTAATAATCTTCCTGAAATCAAAAGAATGTTTTACGTAAGACTCACATTTACTCACCAAAATTTGTAAAAACTATCTATAAAAAATGGCCATTGCATTTCCTTGGCTGGTCACTATTGGTCTGAAAGAAGGCTATTCCAAATTGTTATGGATTTTGGTCAGGCCAAGAAACCTTCCTAAATTCGGTTTCAATATCCTCAGACATTCAGCAACATTAACCAAAATAAGCCCTTCTAACAATTCCTCAGTACAAGTCTATCATGTTATATGAAGCTGTGATCTCCACCCACATCACTTTTTTATAAAACTTATCTTCCAAGATTTTCTTAATTTGTTTGTGGAAATCGATAATATGCATCACCGCTACTGCATTTCCTTTGCCAGCTTTAGTGATGAATAAATCCTTATTACTCCTTAATAATCTCCAAGTGCTTCTCTTTCTCCCATACTTAAACTAATAAGGAGAATTTAGGTTTAACTTTTAATCATTTCCTAAAATCATTCTCACGTGTTAATAAAAAATTACCCTGATTCTGAATTTAATGGAAGATTAAAAACACTTGGTTTTTTGAACCTTTGAGATTTACACAACATTACTTTTAAAAAACATTTTCAGTTTTAAATTTTCTCACATATTCCTGAGAGCATTAATAGAAGCATCCGCGGTGGTGGTGCTGCAGTAGTGTTGTCGCCTCACAGTAAGACGCTGTCCGGTTTGATTCTCAGCTAGAGCATCTTCTGCGTGCAGACATGTGTGAATGGGTGTACCTTCATTGAAGGTTGTGCGTCAGGGCTGGTAACTCGGCACGTAAAAGTCAACTACCAATCATTAGTGGACCGGAGTTCCGCTGTGGCGACCCCTAACCGGGAAAAGCCGAAAGACACAACAATAATGTCTGCTCTTGCTGCTGGCACAAAGCATAAGGGTTTAGGTGTTCAATGTTAAGAAAAGTTCCCGAAAAGCTAACAATTTTAAATGGGGTGGTTACAATACTTTTGGTCGTGACTAGACAGTCTATTTCCTTCTGTTCCCATTGTTCTTGCTGTTCTGATTGCCTTTGTTGCCTGGAAAATTGGACGTATTGTAATTTTGTTCCAAAATTTCTTTCCTTGAAATTTTGGTTCGGGTGCCTGGGAGAATGTGTTGCTACCTGTGCCTAGGTCTTTTAACCCATTCCCCCATCCTGATAAACTTCTATTTTCTGAAAACCCTGCTGGAAACCTTGTTGTAAATTCTCTTGTTGACCTGCAACTTCTCTTTCTCACCAGACTTTTCTTCCCAAGAGTTCACCTTCATCCTTTTAGCAGTGTGACTCCCATTTTCATGGTTACCACCATCTGTGATAGCATATTTAGACGGGACATGTCTCCTGCACATCCCCATCTGAAGTTCTCTTCCCCATTTTCAGATGTTGTTAAAAGATTATGAAGAGGGTTCCACTTTTGCATAAAGGCCCTTGAGTACTTCATTTTACATTTCTTTTGTGTCTCATTTTCAGCTTGTACCTTTAAAGAAATCTTTTAAATTTTGACTTCAAAATTACTCGCTGAAGTCAAACTTTTAAGTTTGTTATATGAGACTACCACTGCATTATTTAAAGTCACTAGGGTTCTTTTATGTTCTTCTATCAGAAGTTGCACATACTATATCCCCGTATTATCGTTTTAAGGTTTTCCAAGCTTCTAAAAGTTCAACCCATAATTCATCTCCTCCGGGTTTCCACAATACTTGCAAACCCCGGGGAACTCTCTTAGTTCTCAAATTAGCCTCAAAAAACAATATCTCCCACTGAATCTTTTTAAGTTTTATCAGATTCTTATTTAAATTTATAAATTCACTTGTTAAATTCAGCATATTAACCTCCAGACACTGGACTCCCCCTTCAAAATGATTCAGTGGCCCATTTAAACACTCACGAAAAAAAAGTCCGTACTATCACAATGAATAGTGTCTCCAGCAGGCTTCATCTGTACACCTCCAAGAGGAACTCCAGCAGGCATAACAGCCGTGGTAGGCATAGCAGATCCACTTCCCAATGACTCTCCATGTTCAGGTTGACTCAAAACTTTCTCTACAAGCCCTTTACCATTATAGTTTCATAGGTTGGTACTAGGCTATTGGCCCTAGGGCCTATACAAGCTTAGCCATAACAATTCCCTGGCTATTTCTTCCCACAGTATTTACTTCCCTGGACCCATGTCTAGCAGGGTGACTGACGTGATCCCCAGGGTGAATTTCCCATCTCCCATCCAATCATCAAGGTTCCTTTTGAAGAGGGCCAAAGAGGCGCTCTGCTTGACATGTATGGGCAGTCTATTCCAGAGTCTGGGGAGTCTCTGCATCAGGAACCTATCCCTCCAGCATGTTTTGTTCATTGTGATGACAAGGTTTAGATCCCTGGAGTGTGTGTCTCTTGAGGGATTGGGATTTCTTTAAGTGGAGTTTTTTTTTTTAGGCCTGTGATTCTTTTAGTGAGGTATTTCTGCGGCCTTTCCAGTGTTGCAGATGTCTTGAGAGGTACATACCAAACAGGGCATTGTATTCTACAATGGGTCTAATGAAGGATGAGTACAGTGGGACAATGACCTTTTTTCTGGATGAAAAGCCCTCAGTGATGAGGTGTGCCACACAGAAGGATTTCCTGACTGTTGCGACGATGTGGTTATCAAAGGTGAGACCACTGTCCACCTGTGTCCCTAAGTCTCTTATCACACTTTCCGTGTTTACTGTACTGCCACCTATGTGGTAATTCATGGGTACATATTTTTTCGCAAAGGGGATAACTATACATTTCTTGGCACTGAGCTTGAGCCCATGGCTCTGGCACCAAGCATCTGTTTCTGTAAGACCAGTTTGTATTTTGTAGAATATCCACATTATTTGGAGATTCAATAATGGCTCCCAGTTTGCAATCATCTGTGAACTTTGTTAGCCAGAGTCCCTTAGTGTTGGCCTGTACTTCAGAGAAGTGGATGCCAAACAAGAGCGGTCCCAGGACTGAACCCTGCGGTACACCACTTGGCACTTGTCTGGAGCTGGACTTGGAGTCGGCTACTTTTACAGTGTCGGTTCGGTCAGTAAGCCAGTTAGCAACCCATCGAGTGACATAGGGATTAATGCCCAGCTTAGTAAGTTTATCTATGATTCCAGAGTGGAGGATAGTATCAGAGGCCTTGGCGAGGTCCAGATAGGCTGTGTGGACCACCTTACCCTTGTCAACGGCTCTGGAGACAAATCAATCAGGTTCAGGAGACAGGATCAGCCTTTCACAAACCCAAACTGCGTGGGGTCCAGTGTTTGAAGGTTGCCAATGTCTTTGTTTATAAGTTCCATGACAATACATTCCATGGCCTTGCAGATCAGGATCGTCAGACTGATGGGGTGGTAGCTCCCGGAATCCAAGGTGGATCCCCCCTTGTGGAGTGAGATAACTGTAGCTGTGCGCCACTCAGTGAGCATGAAGCCTGAAGTGAGGATATGTTCAAATATGACACTTACGTGAGGTGCCAGTTCATTTTGTAGCTCATGTAGTACACAGTCTGGGATGTTGTCTGGTCCCATGGATGCTGTATTCATTGCTTTGGAGAGTGCATTTTTCACCTGTGTGGCCGTTATTACTGGAATTTGGCAATCTTTCGGTATTGAGATGGGCCCTTTAGGGGGTGAGAGGGGGGTGAAGTTTATTGCACTGAATCGATCTGCCAGGATATTGGCAATATCCTTGGGATCAGTACATTTAATGCCATTCTATTGTAGCTCAGAGCAGATCTGAGCATTGCCATTCAGATTCTTGACATAGCTATAGAATGCCTTGTGGTTGTCTTTGGAATCTTTGGCAATTTTACTTTCGTAACTAGCTTTGGAGGATTTTATGTGGGATCTCAGCTTCTTACTGAGGCTGGTAAGGGAGATTTTTGAATCCTGGGATTTTCCTCTTTTCTGCAACAGTTTCTTCCTTTTGTTGTAAAGTTTGTTTATGGCAAGGGGCCACCAGATTGGCTTCCTTTTTTTTTTTTGGAGGGGAGTGTCTTGGTTCTATCTGGGATGGCACGATTCATGCACAAGTGAATGTGCTCGTACAGTGTCTTAGTGTAGGGATTCAGCAGTCGAACTTTCAGTTCCCGTCTGCATGGGTGTCATGAAGTTTGTCACTTCTGACTTGAGCAGCATGAAGTTGGCTTTGGAGAAGTTTTTTATGGAGGTTTCCTTAGTGGGGAGTGGAGGTGGGATGTGGATGTCAAGGGTGATTAGCTTACGGTTAGACCTGACGAGGGGGGTGACCATAGGTGGGGAGCATCGATTTCCCATGTTAGTAATGACCAGGTCTATGATACTGGAGCCCCTGGTGGGACTAAGGATTAGTTGATCCAGGGCATTGGAATTTATGAATTCCAAGAACCGTTTGGCAAAGGTGTTGGTACATGAGTAGTTTACCCATTTAATGGCAGGGTAATTGAAATCACCCAGTATTAGGGTGTTTGGTTGTATCTTAATATTTTCCAGTATGTTTAGAAAGATGTAGTGAGAATCTTGGGGCATGGTGGGGGAGCTGTAGCAAGCTACAACTTGGATTGCCGTCTTACCTAGTGTTAGTTGCACCTGGAGAATTTCAGATGCATTGTGTTGGGCAACTAGCCTGGTGTTGTGAATATCTTTGGTGAATACTGACATTCCTCCACCTTTAGAGTTTCGGTCCTGGTTTGGTAGCTGAAAAGTGTGGTAAGAGTTGTAGCCTCGTATTGCAGGGATGCTCTCTGGAGCCTTGAACCAGTTCTCAGTTACTGCGCAGATGTCAATGTTCTCCATTTTTAGGAGTGCCTCGAGAGAGAGTGCATTTCTGAGGTTTAGACTTCTAGCATTGAGTAGCATTACCTTCAGATTTTGCACGCTTGTACCTGTTACGGTGGTGACTTTGTCCTTTGAACTTTGCCTAAAAAAGCTTCTGCAGGGGTTGCAAGAGCCTTAGCCAGTAATCTGAATCTCAGGGGCGACAAGGTGCAGACCATCTCTGGCAAAGCATCATGGTCTGTCGATCATATCGTCTAAGGCAGGCAGACAGATACTGGATCACCTTTGAATGACACTAGAAGCTTAGCCAATTGTTGAAGTCAATCATTTTGTCCTATTACTATCCAACAAGAAATTCTCTGGTATATCATGTAAAGTGAAACCAGAGGGTTCAATCAAAAAACTAGAGCTGGACAAGGAAGCCAAAACAGAGCTCGAAAAAGCCATTCGAATAAAATATAAACATCAAAAGTATACGAACTCAACAGCTGTTTAATAAAATAAACTATTAAAACCACAGACAACTAAAAACTTGAACAAACTTTAATATGTTAAGTGCTTTCATGCTACACACTGAAATGTTGTCTGGTGAATTTCTGTGTGTAGAATGAAAGTGCTACCATATTAAAGTTTGTTCAACTTTTTAGCTGTTTGTGACTAATAATTTATTTTATTTAATGGCTGTTGACTTTTTATAGCTTTTGGTGGTTATATAAACATATAGATATATATGGAAACACTCAATATAATCAAACACTTGTAATTTCGAACATGTTTAACACCAGCAGAAGTGATCAAAACTCACTTGATTGTTTCCATCAGTGTTAAGTCCGTGCAAGACTGTGCAGAGTGGAGATTGGTGAATTTGCTCTTTCCCCACTGTAGAATGATCTTAAGAGTTGCTATATATAATTAGCAGTGGGTGGGGGTGTCCCCTGCAAAAAACATAAGTGTATTGTTTTTTTCAGTGTTTTGGCTTTTGATCTTTCGGGACTGATCATTAGCCATTCTAGATTTGTGTACTTTGATGTGTATAAGTACATCCATAATACATAGACCTATATATATAAGATATATATATATATATATATATATATATATATATATATATATATATATATATATATATATGCATAAATAAACCTAAATAAATATTCACCCTCATAATCAAACCACATCAACCATGGGTAAATCCTGATATATCTACACCCACTTGTGGGTTACTGCTCAAGCATTTTGCACGTGGAAGGCTGATGCCACTGCTAGACCACAATGAAGAACATATGCCACTACCCGATACTGAGGTGTTAGCAGCACAAGGGTGAGTGCAGATAAAATGAACAGTATGAAACTTGAGAAAACACAGAGGTTTTCGGCAATAATGGAAAACACTGGACAGTGCCAAAGTCAAGGTTAAGAATGCAGATTGCCAGTATCATGGACATAACTAAAATGACAGTGTAGCATATTTTTGAAGCATTTTTTTTTCATTTGTAATAAATTAAAGTAAGCAATTCAATATTAGTTAAATTAAAATGAAACAAAGTATCACAGTAAAATTAAATACCACTTTGAAAATGTCTTTCCGAGAATATACATGCAGTCTTAATGTTTTTGTAAGTAGTTAGAGTCAGAACCATCAGGAACACCACTCTGCGCTTTGTATGCTTCTCTCGGCGCTGACTGCACTCTGCGCTTTGTATGCTTCTCTCGGCGCTGACTGCACTCTGCGCTTTGTATGCTTCTCTCGGTGCTGACAGCACTCTGCGCTTTGTATGCTTCTCTCGGCGCTGACTGCACTCTGCGCTCTGTATGCTTCTCTCGGCGCTGACTGCACTCTGCGCTCTGTATGCTTCTCTCGGCGCTGACTGCACTCTGCACTCTGTATGCTTCTCTCCGCGCTGACTGCACTCTGCACTTTGTATGCTTCTCTCCGCGCTGACTGCACTCTGCGCTTTGTATGCTTCTCTCCGCGCTGACTGCACTCTGCGCTTTGTATGCTTCTCTCGGCGCTGACTGCACTCTGCGCTTTGTATGCTTCTCTCGGCGCTGACTGCACTCTGCGCTTTGTATGCTTCTCTCGGCGCTGACTGCACTCTGCGCTTTGTATGCTTCTCTCGGCGCTGACTGCACTCTGCACTTTGTATGCTTCTCTCGGCACTGACTGCACTCTGCACTTTGTATGCTTCTCTCGGCGCTGACTGCACTCTGCGCTTTGTATGCTTCTCTCAGCGTTGACTGCACTTTGTATGCTTCTCTCAGCGCTGACTGCATTCTGCACTTTGTATGCTTCTCTTAGTGCTGACTATACTCTGTGCTTTGTATGCTTCTCTCGGCGCTGACTGCACTTTGTATGCTTCTCTCAGTGCTGACTGCACTCTGCGCTTTGTATGCTTCTCTCGGCGCTGACTGCACTCTGCGCTTTGTATGCTTCTCTTGGCGCTGACTGCACTCTGCGCTTTGTATGCTTCTCTCGGTGCTGACTGCACTTTGTATGCTTCTCTCAGCGCTGACTGCACTCTGCACTTTGTATGCTTCTCTTAGTGCTGACTATACTCTGTGCCAACTATACTCCATGCTTTGTATGCTCTCTTTGTGTCGACAGCACTGTGCTCTGTATATGTTTCTCTCAGTACTGACTGTATTCTGCACTTTTTATGCTTTTCTTAGTACTGACTATACTACTGACTTAAGCAGTGTAAGAAAAAAGAAGTTATGTCCTTACCATAACGGTCCATGTAGAGTGTCCATCTCACCTTTGTTCTTGCACACGGGTTCGGAGACGATCCTCGGCTCCGAGTCGGCCGAATTGCAAAGCTCTAAATCTCTGAGAAGCTCGAGACCAGCCCATATCCCACAATCCTCCCTGCCATTACTCAGATCTAGTTTGCAAACAAACCAGACCAAAGGATCCAACACCTGCAGTGCTAGAAGCATACACTCTCTTCAGCCATTCAGAGACACTCTCTCACCATAGCAATAACTAATGGTCTAAGCATATATCCCATGACACACGGGACCATATACCCCAGAAGGGATCAGGACACGTCGATCAGACTCTAATCCTACCAGTTCTTCCAAACACATGGGGGGGAAAGGGAGGGAATGTAAGAACAAAGGCGAGATGGACACTACATGGAAAGTTATGGTAAGGACATAACTTCTTTATGTAAGAGTATTCAATCTCGCCGTTTGTTCTTACACACGGGTAGCGTCCCTAGCTCTGTGACCCCGAGTGACTCATGGAAGAACGTTCCTAAGCACAGTGGAACCAAATGATGTCCTATCCTTGGAGACCTTGTCCAGTCTATAATGAGTGATGAAAGTATGTGGTTTAGACCACGTGGCTGCTGCACAAATAGTGTCCAAAGGCAAGCGAGCCGCATGAGCTAAGGAAGTGGAAACGGATCTGGTAGAATGGGCCTTAGGTTTGGTGGATAAGGATTGCTTTGATTTAGAGTATACAAATGTTATACAGTCAGCAAGCCATTTAGATAGTGTACGTTTAGTAATCGCCATGCCCTTTTTATTGTCTGCAAATGCGACGAAGAGCTGATCCGTTTTCCTGTAAGCTTTGTTCCTATCTAAATAAAATCTTAATTGCCTGTGAACATCCAACTTGTGCAACATATACTCCAGTTTGTTAGTATGGTTTTTGAAAAAGGTAGGGAGTTCTATAGACTGGTTAATATTCATAACTGAGCATACTTTTAGAAGGAAAGATGGATTTGTACGCAAAAGAAACCTATGAACCTAAGAGACCCTGTCTGGATGGAATATCAAGTAAGATGGTCTGACCGATAATGCCTGCAGCTCTGAGACTCTACGAGCCGAGGTCACGGCGACGAGAAACAGCGTTTTCCACGATAAGAACTTTAAGAGACATGACGAAGCAGGTTCAAAAGGTGGCAACATGAGTTGCGACAGCAGCAAATTCAGGCTCCATGGAAAAAAAGGTTTTCTGACAGGCGGTCTAAGATGGAAGGTTCCTTTCATAAAGGCCTTACAGAGTCTGTGAGACATAATGGGAGAACCTTCCTCACCGATATGGAAGTTTGATATGGCCGCCAACTGTACTCTTAGAGTGGAAGTAGAAGCTCCTTCGTGAAAAAGGATGGATAAGCATTCTAAAATTTTATGTAGAGGAGCTACCAAGGGGTCTAAGTTTTGACTAGATGCCCAATATACAAAGCGTTTCCACTTACTCATATAGAGCTTAGTAGTGGAAGCTTTATGAGAAGCAACCAGGATGTGTTGAACTGCCGGTGGGAGTAGATGAGACCTGGCTAGGCAGCCAAGCTGCTAGTTTGAGGGACTGTAGAGACGGGTGAGGAACTCCCAATGAATGTGTCAGCAGATCTGGTACTGGGTCCAGAATCCATGGTTCCTCTATTTGATGGACTTGAAGAAAGGGGAACCATATTTGATGAGGTCAGAATGGAGCTATGAGTATTACAGTCCTTTCCAGGTTCCTGGCTTTCTGTAGAAATCTGGGAATCAATGGAGTCGGTGGGAATGCATATAGGAGACCCGGGGGCCAATCGTGTATCAGTGCGTCCCTGGGGACATCCCCCGGAGGGGGTAGAAGGGCACAGTAGATTCTGCATTTTGCATTCAATGGGGAAGCAAACAGATCACAGCATGGCTGGCCCCATTTGCGGAAGATCTTTTCCGCCGTCTGTGAATTGAGGGACCACTCGTGAGGTAACAGGATGGCTCTGCTCAACCTGTCCACAATGACGCTGGATGACCCCGGGATGTGCGTTGCTTTCAGAAAGCAACCCGTGGACTCTGCCCATTGCCAAATTCTCATGGCCTCTCTGCATAACGGGTAAGACCTGGTTCCCCCTTGTTTGTTTATGTACCAGACTACAGACATGTTGTCTGTCTGAACTGCTACTGTTCCTAGAGGTAAGAGGGCTTGGAAGTGTTGTAACACCAGGAACACCACCCTCAACTCCAGAATATTTATATGTAGAGTGTGCTCCGTGCTGGACCATTCTCCTTGGACTGTTCTTCCCTGAAAAAGGCCCCCCCCACCCTATCAGGGAAGCATCCGTGGTTATTGTGGCTGTTGGACTGGGTAGAACGAATGGACGACCCACAGTGAGGTTCTGATCGCAAACCCACCATGAGAGGTCCCGTCTGCAAGATTCTGTTATCCTGATCTCGAGCGCTAGGGGTAGGTGTTGGAACGACCACTGCACGAAGAGCAGCCATTGTAGAATCCTCATGTGTAACCTTCCCATAGGGACTGCAATTAGTGCGGCTGCCATCAGTCCCAACACTTTTAACACCAGTTTGGCTGGGGCTTTCTTGCTGACCAGAAGAAGAAGGACCTGCTGTTTGAGTGTTGAACTCTTATTGGGGGGAGTTTCAGTAGTGTCGATCGTGTATTTAGATCTGCTCCAATGAAGGAAATACACTGTGAGGGCGATAAGCAAGACTTTTCGAAGTTTATGGATATCCCTAAGTGGGAACAAAGGCCGATTGTATAGTCTCTGGCTTGCAATAGGCGACGCTCAGTGGTGGCGGTGAGGAGCCAGTCGTCCAGATAGGGAAACACCTGGAATCCTTGTCTCAAGTGAGCCGCAACTACTGCCATGCATTTGGTGAATACCCTGGGGGCTGAGGTGAGTCCAAAGGGCAGAGCTCGAAACTGAAAGTGACTGGCTCCCAGCCGAAGCGCAGGTGATCTCTGGACGGTCTGGCCATTTTGATGTGGTAGTACACGCCTTTGAGATCTATAGAGCACATCCAATCGTCCTTCTGTAAGAATGGAAGGATCGATTGAAGCGTGACCATCCGGAACTTTTCCTTCTTCACGAAGTTGTTGAGATGGCTGAGATCTAAGATCGGTCACCAGTCCCCTGTCTTTTTTGGACCAAAAAAGAACCTTGAGTAAGTTCCGAATTCTCTTTGGTCCGCCGGGACTGGTTGGATGACTCTGTTTTCGAGCAGCTTTGAAATTTCTACAGCTGCTAGCTTTCGCAGACGGGGTGGCACGTCTGGAAACTTTCTTTGTAGAGGTGGTGTTGAAATGAAGGGGATTTTGTACACTCTGGTTATAATGCTTTTTACCCAAGAATCTGAAGTAATGTTTAGCCAGGCCAGTGGGTATAAAGCTAAGCGACCCCCGACTGCCTCCAGAGCAGGACAGCCGGGCCTCCCTTCAGGAGTGCTGGAAAGGAATCCCTGTCGCCTTGGTTATGCGGACCCCCTCTGCCGCCGGGGCGGAGTCTTCCATTTCTACCCCCTCCTCTGCCTCTGGAGGGAGTATCACTCTGTGTGGTCTGGAAAGATCCCCGATTCTTACGGAACCACATTTTTCCGCCTCGTTGCCCTTTGGGGTACGGTCTAGTAGGAGCGGAAAAACGGACCCCGACAGCAGACAGGGTCTTTCCCTCTTGCTCGCACCGAGTGAGAGTCTCCTTAACCTTGGGCCCGAAAAGTGTGGCACCATCAAAAGGGGCATTGGCAAAGGAAGACTTGAAGGCTTCTGCAAAGGAGCACAGCCGCATCCATGATTGTCTTCGAAGAGCAATCGCTGAAGCTGCAGCTCTACTCGATCCCTCAGCTGCATACGAGATGAGCCTCATGGATGAGTTTACTATGGAGGTGAGGGTGTTAAGTTGTGCTGTTACCTTTTCTGAAACAGCAGCATCTGTGTTACCCTGGAGGGTATCTGCCAGCTCCTTGATGAGATCCCTCTGCAAACGTGAGAAATGCGTCAGGTAGTTTAGCGAACGCATGGAAAAAGTCGCTGAACTAAAAATGTGCTTCCCATATCTGTCCATAGTCCTAGAATCCTTATTAGGAGGATGAACAGATGAGGAAGACTCAGACATCTCCTTTTTCGTAGCTGCCGCCACCACCATAGCGTCGACAGGGACTCCCTCGGTGAGATAAGATTTATCTTGGGGGGCAGTGATGAACTTATTTGGTTTCCTAGGGACTGGTTCCACTGTGTCAGGTGTCTCCCACGCCCTTCGAGCAATCAAATCCATTAATTCATCGAAGGGCGGAGTCACCCATGAGGTAGAAGGTTGAGCCCCAAAAGCCTTCAGCAGCACCGACTCGTCCTCAGAGGGGGCTAGGGACTGCCGATCACCCCTCTGTTTCAAGATCTCCAGGATGTCTGCAAATGACACATCCTCCGAGGGTGATTTGGGGGACCCCTCTGCCTCATCCAAGTCAGTGTCAGACGTTAGAGATTCCTGTGGGGAATCTATGTGCCTCCTCTTGCACAACCGTTTCCTTGGGACCTCATCAGAGGGGGCTTCTGGTGAGGCCTCCAAGAAACAGGGGGAACCCTCTGGGGGTGGCTGAGGCAATTGGGCTCAACGCTTGGGATGGATCGTGGGAGCAGAAACAGAAAGTGGCCCTTTTGGGGAAGGAGAAGATTCCCCTGATGATGTGGTTGTCTGTGAAGACAATACCTTCCTCATAAGGTCAAAGGCCCCCGAACCCCTGGCCGAGGGCTCCCCCGGTTCCGAAGAACACGGAAGCATCCCAGAACCAGGTGCCGTGGGCTCCAACCCTGAGGACGGAGCCGAGCCAGTCTGTGCCGAGGCCCCGAGAGGGAGAGTCGGTACCGACAGGTCGGTACGACTCTCAGTCCCAGAACCGTCGGCTCCACGACTCCTCTAACGGTTCTGAAGGAGTCGAAGTCAAAGGTGTCGATCGTGCAATGGACGGTTTCGGCACCGAGGGCTCCACTATCATCAGGTCATCTTCTCCGCCCGAGATCTGGATGGGTCTTGAAGGAGGACCCGTTGGAGATATGGGGAGGCCTTCTAGTTTCGACACCAACTGGGAGGAAACTGCAATTAACTTGGAAAGGGCCGTGTTATCCATGAGTTTCTGCACGACACGATCCACATCTGTCTCAGACAAGGGTCTAGAAGAATGGGTTGAAGGAGCCGAAGATGGCACCGACCGAAGAATGGACAGTGGTGGCAGTTCTGACACCGGTTCCAAGATCTGGGGCTCAGGAAAAGATAAATGTTCGACGCTCGGCCCCGAGATCTGTGGAACCGGCGAACGAACCCGAGAAGATGAACTCGGAGCCAATGACATGGGCTCCGACATCTTCGATCCCTTCGAGGATTTAGAAGCCTGATCCGACTTGTCCAAAGCCTCTTGAAAGGCAGGCTTCAGCAATCCTCTGTCTATGAGCTTCCTGCGTCTATCTGTCATGACCCTCCCGCTAAAGGAATGGCAAATAGAGCAATCCTCTTGGAGATGGAGAGGGCCAAGACAGTAGACGCAGGAAGCATGATTGTCAGTAATGGACATTTTCTGCCCACACTGACATCTTTTAAAGCCAGACTTAGCTTTTTCTGACATAGTACAATATAACAACAATAACTATGAGTATAGAAAAAAATACTAATCCTATAAGAATATATATATGTGGAAAAGGCTATATAAAGAAGACACTCACAAAAACCACACCCAAAGAAAAAGGGTTAGGCCACAAAGGGTGCCTGAAGAAAAAAAGGATAGATATATATATATATATATATATATATATATATATACACAGCACTTCTATAATAATCTAATAACTATAAGAAAATATTAGAAAAAAAATCAGTATCTTATCTGAAAATAGTAATAACAACTCAATTCTCTATCTGGTCCGAGCTCTCCTCGATCCGATCTGTTGCAGCGGCAAACTAGATCTGAGTAATGGCAGGGAGGATTGCGGGATATGGGCTAGTCTCGAGCTTCTCTGAGATTCAGAGCTTTGCAATTCGGCCGACTCGGAGCCGAGGATCGGCTCCGAACCCATGTGTAAGAACAAACGGCGAGATTGAACACTCTTACATTGACACTTTTCCCTGTGGTGGTGTTTAAATATCAGCCCAAAATCACTGACAAATCTTAAATAATACAATTCGCTTTCATTTTGCAAATGACAAGAATCACAAAACTCTAATGTACTGCATTACTGAGTTGACTGCCATCCTCAGTGTTTTATATGAGAGATATGGCAAACTATGAGGGATGCATATGCATGCGTTAATTTTGCTACACTGTTGGCTTTTACAGTACAAAAAATGTCATACTTCCAGTTAGTAAAACTGTTGATAATGTTGGAATGTCAGGGCAGACGAGTACACTTTAGTCACCATGCAAACTCAACTCTGTGGTCCAATGTTCTCCATTACCAACATTTTATATAATGTGGGCAGCTACCAGTCATATGTGGGGTACCTGCCATCATCATACAGATATGTACAAGTTAAACTAAAAAGTACCTTTATGATTTATTCCATTACCTATAAAATAAATTCTTGCAACTTGTCACATGCCCTGAAGAAAGCAATTATGTCTTATTGGGGTCACATGATGCCATGTTCCATTACTTGAAGGGAATGTACCATCTCACAACATGCACATGTGGGGACATGATCCATTCAAATAAAGAAGTGTGTTAGCATGTGAATCTGCTAAAATGAGATTAGGCTCTGCAGTCCACAGGGATGAGTGGCAAGCTACAGGAATTTATTTTATACATAAAGTTACATTTCATTTTTAAAATGCATAACATGCAAAGTTTTATGTCTGACAAAGGTAGCAGATGTAGTGTGGGGAGCGGTTCCCCTCACCAAATTAGGGAAGGGTACACTTTAATTAACATCACTGCCTAATTAACTGTACCCTTTTAAATCTCTAACATACACGAAAGACAAAAAACTCTCTCATTCACTTTAGAGTGGGTCGGACTCCATGCTCTTGCTGCATAAACATCCCACATTATGTATGCGTTTTCAGTTTCCAATTAATGTTAACTTTCTGCTACATTCACAGCATGGTAAGATATCAAGAAAATCTTAGAAAAGTTTTGTCAAAACTCAAATGTTTCCATAATGACAGCACTTTCAACACTAGCTGCAGCATGGTAATATAAATAAGCTCAAAATTCACTAAGTCCCTTAAAGATGCCATGAAACAAAATACTCAAAGCTGCAGCTTCTGTTAAATCTAAGCAGGTAGCATATACTGAATGCATGCAATCACATGAAAATATGAACTCAAGACAAATCTGCTGTACAATCTGAACAGCTGTTAATCACAACAGAGTAAATTTAGTTACATGGGGTACTGAAGCTCCTCCATTAACAGACAAACTTGGGAATTACCAAGTAGGTAATCCAGCAGCAGCAATCACTGTGTTTTATAGAAGCATCAGGCCCCAGAGGGTAAAAAAAGGTTAAGTGCTCAAGAATTCTTACTGTGTCATGAGTGAGGTCTGCTGGATCCAGAGACATCTTTGCAACTGCTCTTGTGGCATCTTTTCCTACAAGTGCATTGTACGGAGCACCTTTTGCATAAAACTCTGTAGAAAAATTTAATGACAGAACCTTTTAACTATTCAATTTTGGAAGCAAAACTAAGTAACAGAGAAAAAAGCAAAATAAGCAACACATCTGAATTTTTAAACATAGCAATATCTGAAAAGTGCACTTACACAGTCACTTTAACAAGCTGAACACACTGCACATGTACAAACAATATTATCAAATGAAGACAGCATGTCTTACAAACTAAGTATATTACGTAAACCTGTCAATGTCAGCAAGCCTTTCAAAAGTACCTGACCCACAGAAACAGGGATGCGTGGGATTTTATCAGTAACAAAAACAGTCAGTCTTCTAAAATTGCAGATTACCAAGAAAGGTATTCCAATGTTTCTCATGGGAACATAAACAGTTGAACTGACCAAAAACAGACTAATACCCACTAGCCAGAATACACCTTGTATAGCTTTACAAAAAAAAATCAAATGATACCACCAAATTACACCTCAACACAGATACATTTGGGTACACTAGATCTTAAGAATAGACACAAACACACACAGAAAATTAGTTCTTAATTCTTATTCAAGATATCAAACATAGAAGCAATATATATCTATATCAGTTCCGCGAAAATCCATTTCAGCGAATACCAAAAGAGCAACACGTATTAATCGAACCGTGAACAGACCGATCGCACTAAACTGCGAAATTTAAAACATCGAACGGTCATAGTCGCCCAACCCCACCACCCACTACATACTACCTACCCAGACAAAATAAATAAACCACATACATACACTAACCAAACCCTACTCCTAACCCTAAAGTAAAGCACCAAAACCCAACTTCTAACCCTACACTACACTCCACATACATAACTATCTATGCACTATCCTTAACCCCTCCCTAACCCTAAGGTCCGTAACTACCGTACACTTCCCCTACGGAAATATACCCTAACAAAAAGTACAGTTTTGTACCTACCATAAATGTAGATGTTCGAAGATCCACATTGCTGCAGTCCTTACTTATGGGTAGTCCGCTGTCCTCGGTCGGCCCGAATACCAAAGTATTAGGCCGACGTCGGTCATGGGCGCCTAGATCTGACATCAGAGCTTCAGGGTATAAAGGCGCATGACCGACGTCATATCCTCAGTCTTTTCTTGCCCCAGATGTCAGAAGGCCAAACCAGAAAGGCCACAGCCAAAAACAGAATACCTCCCAAAAACATGCCCAACAACAACCATCACCTAAAGCATAACACCAAGTCTAACTACAGTGGGGAAGGAGGGAGGGTATTGACTGCAGCAATGTGGATCTTCGAACATCTACATTTATGGTAGGTACAAAACTGTACTATGTACTTCATCTCACATTGCTGCAGTCCTTACTTATGGGTAGAATCCCAAAGCAACGGGAAAGGGAGGATGGTAAAATCAAAGCATTAGGGGCCGCTAAAATGCCCTGTAAAATTGCAGTGGCAAATCCAGCCCTAGACTTAGAATAAAGAGGAAGGTGGTAATGTTTAGAAAAGGTATGCACTGAACTCCAAGTAGCTGCCTCCAAAATGTCTTCTGTAGCTACCCCCCTTAGAAAGGCCGTAGAAGTAGCAGTAGCCCTAGTGGAATGAGGCCTGATTCCAGCAGGAATCTCCTTACCATGATGGGAATAACAGAAAGAAATACAAAACCCAATCCATTTAGAAATAGTTTGTTTTGAAACAGGTTTACCCTAACCCAAAGCAAAAGAAACAAACAATTGCTGAGACTGTCTGAACTCCTTGGTTCTGCTCAAATAATAACGCAACTGCCTGTGAATATCCAAAGTATGCAAAATTTTCCCTTTATTTTGGGGTTTGCATAAAAAGTAGGCAAATGAATAGTTTGATTTAAGGCCACACTAGAAACCACCTTAGGCATAAAGGAAGGATTAGTAAAGATACCCTATCCTTATGAAAAATCAGGAAAGGCTCCACTGCCATGAGGGCCTGTAATTCAGAAACCCTTCTTGCAGAGGTAATGGCCAACAAAAAGCAGTTTTCCATGACAAATACTTTAACTCGGCAGTAGCTGCAGGCTCAAAAGGTTGTAGAGTAAGTTTTTCCAACACAAAATTGAGATCCCAAGCAGGAGTAGGAGCTCTACGGGGGTCTTATATTCTTTGCCCTCTAAGAAATTGCTTAAACCAAGGATGAGAGAATAAAGGAGGGTCACAATCATAGTGAGCAGAAATGGCTGCAGCATGGACCTTTATTGAGGAGAAAGACAAACCCTTGTCCAATAACTCAGTAAGATATTGAAGAGCAACACTTAAATCAGGTTTGGAGACATCAAAGTCCTTTCCTTTGCTCCAAATAAAAATCTCCTCCATTTATCAGCGTAAACTTTCCTGGTACTAGGCCTCCTGGCCTCCAAAATAACATTCAAAACTTGTTGTGGAAGCTGAGACCCTCCAGAGTCTAAAACAGAATATGCCAGGCTGTTAGATGTAGAGACTGAATCTTGACATTGAGGAAATGACTGTCCTCTTGTGACAAAAGGTGCGGAATCAAAGGCAGAGGCCATGGAGGTTCTCGTACTAAGCTCCTCAGTAGTGGGTACCAGTGTTGTCGAGGCCAATCCGGTGCTATCAAAATCATGGTTGGCTTGTCTTGTCTGGCCTTCAAGAGTACCTTGGGAAGAAGAGGCAGAGGTGGAAAGGCATATACATGCAGATTGTTCCAACTGAATGATAGAGCGTCCACCTTCCAAGCTGTGTGATGAAACATTTTGTGCAAAACTTTGGCAACTGGTAATTTAGTGGAGAAGCGAACAGATCTATGTCTGGAGTTCCCCATAACACTGTCAACTGTTGAAATACATGAGGATCCAATTTCCACTCGTGAGGATCCACTATTTGTCTGCTCAATACATCTGCTAAGGAGTTCTGTGCTCCTGGTAGAAACCTTGCCTGAAGATTGAGGTGTAGATTGAGAGCAGTTTCACAGAATCATCGCTTGCCTGCAAAGAGGGTAAGAATGGGTTCCCCTGCTTGTTGATGTACCACATGACAGTAGTGTTGTCTGTTTGAATCAACACCTGCCCTGGGTGAAGTAAATCTTTGAAAGCCATCAATGCAAACTGGACTGCTAACATTTCCTTCAAGTTGATATGCAAATGTTGGAGTTTGACAGGCCATGTGTTTTGCACCCATTTTCCATTGAGGTGTGCTCCCAAGCCTTGTCCGAGGCATCTGTCGTTAGAATCTGACTCGCCTCTGGCCGGGTCACAGAGAGTCCCTTGTTTAGGTGACATTCCTGAGCCCACCACAAAAACTCCTTCGAATGCAAGGTATTATCTGAATGACAGTGTCTAGATCTTGGCAGTGCTGTGTCCATACATTTTTGAGATACCATTGAAGCTTCCTCATATGCAATTTGGCATTGGGAAGCACCAGAATACAAGATGCCATGAACACCAAGGCTTGAAGGACTGTCCTTGCAGTCAGCCTGGACCGTAGAGACATTTGATGGAAATAAAGAGAAAGGCTTCTTTGTTTGTCCGGGGTCAAAAGGTCATCTGGGAAGCTGTATTCAGTCTCACACCCAGAAAGCACATGTCCTGAGAGGGTACTAGACTGGACTTTGTTTCGTTCACAGAATACCCCAGGCATCTTAACACTGCCATCACATACTGTAGATGATGAAGAAGTTCGTCCTTTTCTTGTGCAATAATCAGGCAATCGTCCAAATAAGGATAAATCTGTATTCCTCTTAGTCTGAAAAATGCTATCACTGGAGCCAGAACCTTTGTGAACACACTGGGCAGTAGATAAGCCAAAGGGCAATGCAGAGAACTGATAATGTAAATTTCCAGCCCGAAACGCAGGTACCTCCTGCAACTGGGCCTGATAGGAACATGAAGGTAAGCCTCTTTGAGGTCCAGAGTAACCATCCAGTGATCTTTTCCCAACAGAGGTAAAAGTTGTTGTAAAGTCAGCATCTTGAACTTTGGAATGTCCAGGTAAGTGTTGAGGATAGATAAATCCAAAATTGGTCTCCACGTGTTCCCTTTCTTTGGAACTAGAAACAGGCGAGAATAAAATCCTAGGCCCACTTCTGACAGAGGAACTGGCTGTATAGCTCCTATTTGAAGAAGTAAAGAAATTTGTCTGCGAGCCTCTATCCTTTGCCAAGGAGGGACGTCTGGCATGCCTTTGAAAGGAGGCATGGTATGGAAATAGAACTTGTAACCTCGGTTTATAATGTCCAATACCCATTTGTCCTGGGTGACTAAATGCCAATTTTGCTTGAAAAGAGCCAACTTTCCTCCCAAAGGAGCTGCCAGGCAAGAAGAATCTGGCAGCTGAAAATGTAGGTCATTGGGCCTGTTTACGAAAGGACTGGCCCCTGCCCTCAACAGCAGATTGAGCAGGCGAACTCCATTGTCTCGGCCTGAAAGTATTCTGAGCTCTGCCCCTACCACGCCTAGATCTACCCCTAGACTGAGAATCAGAAGAAGGGTACGTCCACCCCTTAGTAGGCCAATTTCTACTAAACTTTGGAGGTTGTACCTGCAAAAAATCTTTAACAGTCTGCATAGACTTAGCCTTGTCTTCCATTTTCTTTAAGACTGACTCCACAGGAGGACCAAACAAAAATTCAGACTGTAAAGGGGCATCCAGAATTCTAGACTTAACATGCTCAGACAAATTCTGATCCTTAAGCCAGGCCCTCTGTTTAATAACTGAACCAGTGGCAGCCACCCTAGAAGAAGCCTGTAAAGCATCAAAACCACATTGCAAAGAGTGCTTACCCACCTGTTCAGAAACATGCACTAAATCCTGCAATTCTTTACACTCTATGCCCTCTGCCAAAGCATCCACTTTAGACCTTAGCTGAGAAAGGAGGAAATTCTGATACTTCAACATATGAAATTGGCAGTTCAAAGCTCTCATTGCTAAAGTAGAAGAGGTATACACCTTCTTACCTCATCTATCCAAAGCTCTAGCTTCCTTATCCAGAGGAACCGGATTCTTAACAACAGAGGCTCTAACACCCTTAGGCCCCTCACTAATAGTTTCTGGGTCCGCCCTAGGACTCTTATACAGATATTTATGAGCCTCAGGCACCCTGTAATACCTGTCCGGTTTAACTGGGGCAGGAGGCACCGAATCTGGATTAAGGGAAGCTTCCAAAAAAACATCTGAAACAACATCCAAAACCGGAGGTATAGCTAAGGGTCTATGCTGTGGTAAAAACAAGAACTCCCTAAGTCTCTTCCGTGAATCAGAGTAATCCTGTCCCTCCCACTGAAAATGCTCCCTCATGGAATGCAGAGTTTCTGAAAATGAAAAATCCTCTGGAGGAGAAGCAGAAGGAGTGGAATCCTCTGCATCAGAATCAGAATAAGGAGGAAAATCTTGAATGTCTTCAGCAGAAGACTCTGAATCATCTGAGGCCTGCTCCAAACTTTCCAACTCTGGCTCCATCCTGGGCCTTTTATCAGGAGGGGGAATAGAACCTCTAATTAAAGTAATCAAATCCTCTGCCATTTTAAGCATGTGCTTTTAGGCACAGACCCTGAAGAACCAGAACTGACACCAGAGGAAGGCAAGACAGACCTGCCCTTAGAAGGAGCCTTAGAAACAGTAGCAGAAGGCCTAACCACCTTAGGCATAGAAGGGAGAATAGTAACCTGAGAGGCCCCTTCCGCCTGATCTGCCTCCTGAGAGGCCACATCCTGTAAAATCAAAGTTTCCCCTGGGACTCAACAGAAACTTCAGCGGATCCACCTGTTCAGCTGTAGCTTCTAAGGTCCGGCGTCGAAGACGTGAATCATCCTGCCTAGGCTTTAAAGATTTGTCTTTGCGCTTCTTAGTAGAAGCGGAACATCAGACGGCATATTATAATTACACCTCTTGCCAAAGACTAACCTAGCGCAATCTAACCTCCGTTTAATAGTTATTAAACCTAGCACAAAATCGACACCCGACTCTCGCGCCGCGTTCGTCCCAAACAAGGAATACAAAGCGAGTGGTAATTTCTATGCGGTATCTGTTTCCCACAAGAAATACAATTATTCACTTTACATCCGGTAAGTAACTGAGGCAAGAAAAAACAAAAATATTAGCCCAACTTGGTATCGGTCTGAAACTCCGAAAACGAAAAATTTCAGAACGCCGAATGGCACTTGCAACGCTGCTTCTGCATCGGACCATGCGGCAAAAAAAGACTGAGGATATGACGTCGGTCATGCGCCTTTATACCCTGACGCTCTGATGTCAGATCTAGGCGCCCATGACCGTTTGGTATTCGGGCCGACCGAGGACAGCGGACTACCCATAAGTAAGGACTGCAGCAATGTGAGATGAAGAACATCAAATAATACACATAAATACATTTAACAAAACCCTACAACCTACACTAAATCTTACATACATTACCTATTTATACACTTACCTTAACCCGCACCCTACCCTAAGGTCCATACCTATCGCACACTTACCTTACGGAGCTATACCACAGACGGGCCAACCAAAACACTTCAACATTTCGGATTTCACTGTTTTGGACAGTCAGCATTTACATACATGTCAATCATTTCATATTCGCGGAAACGGCGTTTCGATCATCTGATAGGGAGCCAGCAATACCACCCTCAGTCATGCTGGGCCATGGACTTCCCTTACTACGCAGTTGGCACTGTGATCAGTTCATCAGCAGTTTGAAGAAACATGTAGTGAAAAGACAAGGCACAACATGGCTGAGGACATATTCATTCTTCTGGTCCAGGTTTTACTTTGGGATTCACTTTTTATGGATAGAGGGAGGGGATGCTGCACGAGGGGTCATGACTTTGGATATTTAACATATCTTCATAGTGTTTGCAAGTCCGTTTGTTTTAGGCAATCAAACTAATCCAAATTCATGACCTGTTCAGTGCAACAAATACAATACATATTCATTCCAGTGCTTCTCACTTGTGTGGTTACACCATTCGAGAACAAAGCAGCACAGCTGCCAAGCACAACTGTCTGAGTGATCAATCCCACATTAAGGAAAAATGCATACTGTCATCTCCACCTCCACAAAAAATAAATAAATAGTCAAACCATCTTTTCAACTAAGAAAAACAATGTTTCTTTACAAAAAGTTATCAGTGTACAAAGTTTTTTTTTTTTTTTTTTTTTTGCAATATGCAGTCATCTACTTTCTAATTACTTTTAATGGGGCCTACACGTAGCATCTTAACTCTACTCTAACAAATTCTAAAGGAAAGATCTTTTGAACTGTTCCCAGCATTTACTAAGGAATTATCTTTCAAGAACAGCCTCTTACAAAACAAGAAAAACATTTTTCCCTAAAAAAGCTTCACTCTTTTATACCTTCACCCATTTACAAGACATCTTGGATTTAAACTGAACTGCATCACGCTGACCAGAAGTATACCATTCAATCATTTTTCTCATAATATTTATATCATTTCCCATTCTACAAATGGCAGTGAAGACCATACTATTGGAATAATTTGCATCTATGCATACTTGCATGCATGTTTGTCAATTTTAGGATGGTCCTTGCTAATGAACATGCTTTAAGAACCAGAACTTTACCTACTTTTTTTATTTGCAAGATTCTGACTCTAATTATATGGAGATATAAATATGTCACATGTGGGTCAACACTTAAAGGGGACACCGCAGTAAACTTGCAACATCCATAGAACTCTGCAGCCACAAATCAACCCCTCACTAGATGTTTTACTCTTTATCACAGGATCCTACAGGCAGCTACAAAATCAAAGTTACCATCACTGTTACAACTCTGTCACGGGCAACTACAAAATCAAACTTAT